>NC_141877.1:230745828-230896780 GCF_056163025.1 Triticum urartu
AAAAGGAGATGCGGCACTTCGGACTCCAATCATCGGTGACTTCATCATTCCGCCTCGAATTTTTTTCACGGTAAACAATCACGGGTATAACCTAGGTTTGATTTTCTGGCCCGTTTCAGGTCTCGTCTGCTATATTTAAGTCATTTTTGCATTTACCTTGCATTTAGTGCATATAAAATCAAAACCCTACTACAACTACATGTGGGTGTTAGTTAGAAAAGAAGGTGTAAAAATCATTTGTGTGTCGCTTTGTGAGTTTTCAACCATTTTCCGAGAAGCGGGGAGAAGTTTCAAACATTTCAGCCGCGAGGTGCGGCCATCGGTGTAGGCCTAGTTGGTATTTTAATTACAGGAAATTCATATGGAGTCTGGACATCATCAAAAATAGTGTGTGCTCGTGGCGTGCTCTCACGACCCCACGGATTTTTTTGGTAAAGTTTGGCACAATTTTGATGATCGCTCCTTGGAAACCGGAGCATCTCACGCAAAGGATCATGGTTTTCAAAAGGAGATGTGTCAATTCAAACTCCAGTGGCCGGTGACTTCATTGTTTGGCCTCATAAAAATTTCCACGGTATGCAATCACCATTATACCACGGGTTTGATTTTTTGGCACATTTCAGCTATCATTTGCTATATTTAAGACATTTTTTGAATTTAACATGCATTTTGTGCATATAAATAAAATCACAACCGCAACTGCATGTGGTGTTGAAAGGGTCGGTTTGCCGTTCGATCTTGGAGCATCCAACGGTACAGATGTACGATCCGTGGGGTTTGGGTTCTGGCCAATCAGAACGCACGATCAAATCCCTCACGTGGTTTGGTTGACACACGGCTTTCATGAAAGAACCGTGTGCTATTCGCAAACCTGATTGCATATCTTCTGTTCATACATGATGGAGTGAGATCAATTAAGTGTGCTACCTCTATGGTATAATAATAATAATAATAATAATAATAATAATAATAATAATAATAATAATAATAAATAGTTCAATTTCATTGCCTGAGTTGACAACATATTGATGACCCACAAGTGTAGGGGATCAACCGTAGTACTTTTGATAAGTAAGAGTGTCGAGCCTAACGAGGAGCAGAAGGAAATGACAAGTGATTTTCAGCAAGGTATTTTCTACAAGCACTGAAATAGTCGGTAACAGGTAGTTTGATAGCGAGATAATTTGTAACGGACAAGTAACAGTAACGGTAAATAAAGTGAAGCAAGGTAGCCCAATCCTTTTGTGGCAAAGGACAGGACAAAACGGTCTCTTATAATAAGCAAAGTGTTCTTGAGGGCACATGGGAATTTCATCTAGGCACTTTCATCATGTTGGTTTGATTTGCATTCGCTACTTTGATAATTTGATATGTGGGTGGACCGGTGTTTGGGTGTTGTTCTTACTTGAACAAGCCTCCCACTTATGATTAACCCCTCGCAAGCATCCGCAACTACGAGAAAAGTATTAAGATAAAAAACTAACCATAGCATGAAACATTTGGATCCAAATCAGTCCCTTACGAAGTAGCGCATAAACTAGGGTTTGAACTTCTGTCACTCTAGCAACCCATCATCTAATAACTACTCCACAATACATTCCCTTAGGCCCAAAGATGGTGTATTGCCATGTGGTCGACGTTCACATGACTCCACTAGGGGAATCACAACATACATATCATCAAAATATCGAACACATATCAAGTTCAAATGATTACTTGCAACATGACTTCTCCCATGACCTCAAGAACAAAAGTAACTACTCACAACTAATATTCATGCTCAAGATAAGATGGGTGTGGGAGTCCTGGATTAGGGGGTCTCCGGACAGCCGGACTATCTCCATTGGCTGGACTGTTAGACTATGAAGATACAGGATTGAAGGCTTCGTCTCGTGTCCGGATGGGACTCTACTTGGTGTTGAAGGCAAGCTAGGCAATACGGATATGTATATCTCCTCCTTTGTAACCGACCTTGTGTAACCCTAACCTCTCCGGTGTCTATATAAACCGGAGGGTTTTAGTCCGTAGGACAACATACAATCATACCATAGGCTAGCTTCTAGGGTTTAGCCTATCTGATCTCGTGGTAGATCTACTCTTGTACTACCCATATCATCAATATTAATCAAGCAAGACGTAGGGCTTTACCTCCATCAAGACGGCCCGAACCTGGGTAAAACATCGTGTCCCCTGCCTCCTATTACCATCCGCCTTATACGCACAGTTCGGGACCCCCTACCCGAGATCCGTCGGTTTTGACACCGACATTGGTGCTTTCATTGAGAGTTCCTCTGTGTCGTCACTGTTAGGCTTGATGGCTCCTACTATCATCGATGGTGATGCAGTTCAGGGTGAGACTTTTCTCCCCGGACAGATCTTCGTGTTCGGCGGCTTTGTACTGCGGGCCAATTCGCTTGGCCATCTGGAGCAGATTGAAAGTTACGCCCCTGGCCATCAGGTCAGGTTTGGAAGCTTAAACTACACGGCCGATATCCGCGGAGACTTGACCTTTGACGGATTCGAGCCTCTGCCTTGTGCGTCACGCGGTCACGATGAGTACGATTTAGCTCTACCATCGGTCAGTGTTCTGGAGATCGCACCAGCAGCCGCTCCGACCCTCAATTCGGAGCCAGTTGCGCCGACCATGGACGGGGGGGATGGACCCCACCACGGAGGCGTTACCCTCAGCGGTGATCGAGCCGAACATCGACCTTAACTTGCCTGAGAGCCGTGTTGTTAAACTGTCGAATTCTTCTCCAGCCATGGACTACGAACCGCCTGCGCCCGTTCCTATCGAATCTGATTGGGCGCCAATCATGGACTTTACCTCCGCGGATATCTTTCAGCACTCGCCCTTCGGCGACATACTGAACTCATTAAGGTCTCTCTCCTTGTCAGGAGAGTCCTGGCCGAACTACGTCCGGTAGGACTGGGATGCGGACGACGAAGAAATTCGCGGCCCACCCACCACCCACTTAGTAGCCACTGTCGATGACTTAACCGACATGCTCGACTTCGACTCCGAAGATATTGATGGTATGGACGACAATGCGGGAGACGAAGAGGAACCACTGCCCACAGGGCACTGGACAGCCACCTCATCATACGATATATACATGGTGGATACACCCAAAGAAGGCAATGGCAACGAGACGGCAGGGGATGACCCCTCCAAGAAGCAACCCAAGCGCCGATGTCAGTGGCGCCGCTCTAAGTCCCGCCAAAGCAAAAGTGGTGATACCGGCACAGGAGGTAATAACACTCCGGATAGCGCCGAAGACAACAACAACCCCCTTCAGCAAGATTTAGAGCAGGAGGATGGAGGAGCTAGCCATCCTGAGAGAGCGGCAGACGGAGAGGCGGAGGATGATAATTACATGCCCCCCTTCGAAGACGAGGCAAGCCTCGGAGATGACGAATTCGCCGTGCCAGAGGATCCCGTCGACAAGAGCGCTTCAAGCGCCAGCTTATGGCCACGGCAAATAGCCTTAAGAAAAACAGCAGCAGCTTCAAGCTGATCAAGATCTGCTAGCTGACAGATGGACTGAAGTCCTCGCGGCCAAGGAATATAAACTCGAGCGCCCCTCCAAGAGTTACCCAAAATGCAGGCTGCTACCTCGACTGGAGGAAGAAGCGTATGATGCGGCTGATCAGCCACCTCGTGGCCATGATAGAGAGGCATTCCAGCCAAAAGGTCAGCCCGCACCCCGACGCCATTCAAATAAAAAAAGCATGGGGAAACACGCCAGACCTGCGAGACGTATTGGAGGACAAAGCAAAACATGCAAGATCGATCTACGGATCACGAGGGCGTGCCACTATGCGAGACGATAAACGTCACGCCGGATACAGTAAAAGTAAATCCGGCCGGGCCGAACACAGCGGGCAAGACCCATTTGAGCTGCGTCGCGATATAGCCCAATATAGAGGCGCCGCACACCCCTTATGCTTCACAGACGAAGTAATGGATCATCGAATCCCAGAAGGTTTCATACCTATAAATATTGAATCATACGACGACACAACAGATCCTGCGGTATGGATCGAGGATTTCCTGCTCCACATCCACATGGCCCGCGGTGATGACTTACATGCCATCAAATACCTCCCACTAAAGCTCAAAGGACCAGCGCGGCATTGGCTTAACAGCTTGCCAGCAGAGTCCATCAGCTGTTGGGAAGATCTGGAGGCCGCATTCCTCAACAACTTTCAGGGCACTTATGTGCGACCACCAGATGCCGATGACTTGAGCCACATAATTCAGCAGCCAGAAGAATCGGCCAAGCAATTCTGGACTCGGTTCCTAAAAAATAAAAATCAAATCGTCGACTGTCCGGATGCAGAGGCCCTAGCGGCTTTCAAACACAACATCCGCTACGAGTGGCTAGCCTGGCACCTTGGTCAGGAAAAGCCGAAATCTATGGCAGCCCTCACGACACTCATGACCCGCTTTTGTGCGGGAGAAGACAGCTGGCTGGCTCGCAGTAACAATATATCAAAGAACCATGGTACCTCGGATACCAAGGACGGCAATGGCAGGTCCCGTCGCAACAAACATAAGCGCCGCATTAACAGCGATAATACTGAGGATACGGCAGTTAATGCTGGATTCAAAGGCTCTAAACCCGGTCAGCGGAAAAAGCCATTTAAACAAAGTATGCTGGGCCCGTCCAGTTTGGACCGCATACTCGATCGCTCGTGTCAAATACATGATACCCCAGACAAGCCAGCCAATCACACCAACAGGGATTGTTGGGTGTTCAAGCAGGTCGGCAAGTTAATTGCCGAAAACAAGGATAAGGGGCCACATAGCGATGACGAGGAGGAGCCCCGGCAGCCACACACCGGAGGACAGAAGAGGTTTCCCCCACAAGTGTGGACGGTGAACATGATATACGCAACCCACATCCTCAAGAGGGAGCGGAAGCGTGCGCTCAGGGACGTATATGCGTTGGAGCCAGTCGCCCCAAAGTTCAACCCATGGTCCTCCTATCCGATCACTTTCGATCGCAGGGACCATCCCACTAGTATCCGTCATGGAGGATTCGCTGCACTGGTTCTAGACCCAATCATTGACGGATTTAACCTCACTCGAGTCCTTATGGATGGCGGCAGCAGCCTGAACCTGCTTTATCAGGACACACTGCGCAAAATTGGTATCGACCCCTCAAGGATCAAACCCACAAAAACGACCTTTAAAGGCGTTATTCCAGGCGTAGAGGCCCATTGCACAGGCTCAATTACACTGGAAGAGGTATTCGGATCCCCGGATAACTTCCGAAGCGAAGAGTTAATCTTCAATATAGTCCCGTTCCGCAGTGGTTATCATGCACTGCTCGGGCGAACCGCATTTGCGAGAGTCAATGCGGTACCGCATTATGCATACCTCAAGCTCAAGATGCCAGGACCTCGTGGGGTTATTACAGTCATCGGAAACATAGAGCGCTCTCTCCGAACGGAGGAGCACACTACGGCCCTCACAGCAGAAGCGCAAAGCAGCCTCTCAAGGCAATCCACCAGTTCGGCGTTTCAAGACCCGGGCACCTTCAAGCGCGCTCGGAGCAATTAGCAACTAGACCGCCTGGCGCGATCTGAGCTCGCGTAGGAATGTGGCCCCCACCCCAGTCCCAGCCAAGCGGCGAAACTCGTGCCACACGTACATAATTATGCATTAAAATACCATGGGCACAGGCGGGGAGGGGGCACAACTGCGGCACGCCCCAAGACGTGGCTTAAACCGCACTAGGGGCTTCCCGCTTGGTTATTTTTCTCTTTTTCAGGACATTAATCTCTGGAAACCCTGTCTGGCAGCACTATTGCCGAACACATGATGCAGCAACCAAGGAAGCAGAAAGCTACGTCACACCACGGAATTCCCAGGTGGATTACAGTAACGAGCGAAATATTTGATTTAATACTATTCCTCAGCTTGCCCTTGGAAGGGACATTTTCCCACTCTTTGCTTATCGCACTATCTGTATCATTCTGCTTTAACGCACCTTTTTGAATAAACAATGCATAACATTACGACTATTATTGCATTCATGTTATATATATATGTGTGTTCATTAATGATGCCTTGCAACCGTACAATTTGGTACGGCCAATACAACAGGGGCTTATGTACCCCACAATATGGTGTGAAAAGTCCGAACACTTTCACAAGTGCGGCACCCCGAACTTATAACATTATATGCATCAGCTCCGAATCATGTCTTTGGTCAAATGTTGGGTTTGCCCGGCTCCTATGTTTTGGTACCTTACGTTCCGCTCTATCGGCTAAGGTAGCGCTAGGAGAACTACTGCAATTGTGCCCCGGTTCTGCTGGGTTAAGCACCTCAGTAGAGAAAGCTAAAACTGACTGTCATGATAAGGCGAGAGACTGGTCGCTGTTCGGCGAGGTTTCGAGTCCCTAAAGACTTATGCCGCTTAGAGCGAGGGGCCGGCCCTGTCCGGCTTAAAGCGTGTATCGCGCCCCGAATTCGGCCTTCCGAATACCAGGGGCTTCACCGAAATTTAAAATTATAGAATTCTATGGCTAAGTGAGAGTGATAAAGCATTATTAGTCCGGTTACCTTGTTCGTTGTGCTGAGCACCTCCCTCGAAGGACCCAAAAATGGGAACAAGAGTGCTCAGGTTTATCCCGAACACCCCAGCACTCGCGGCATGGGGGCAAAAACTGAGGACTAGCCATCTCTCAGATTGGATAAATAGCCAAACAGAAGGTAATATTTTAAATTCAAACAAGCGTTGCATAGTGCATATGAAACAAGTTTTCATAAATACAGGATCACACGAGCAAGTTTTACTCAAATATTACATCTTTTGTGCACTTGTCCGCTATGAGACGGGCACCCGGCAGAACACCCTCGTAGTACATCTTGGGGTGGCGATGCTCCTTTCCCTCCGGCGGCCCTTCCTTGACCAGCTTCACGGCGTCTAGCTTGACCCATTGCAATTTCACAAGGGCGAAAGCCCGGCGTGCACCTTCAATGCAGACGGATCGTTTGACGACCTCCAGCCGCGGGCAGGCATCCACAAGCCGCCTCACCAGGCCGAAGAAGCTGTTCGGAAGGGCGTCGCCAGGCCACAGCCGGACTATAAAGCCCTTCATGGCCCGTTCGGCCGCCTTATGTAGCTCGACCAGCTGCTTCAGCTGGTCGCTTATTGGCACCGGGTTTTCGGCCCCAGTATACTGAGACCAGAACAGCTTCTCCGTTGAGCTTCCATCCTCGGCCTGGTAAAATTGTGCGGCATCGGACACGCTGCGGGGCAAATCTTCGAATGCTCCTGGAGAGCTCCGGATTCAGGTAAGTAATCAGTAATTTACTTTTACATGCTTGCTTTGCATATAAAATGCCTTACCCGCCGCTATCTTCTTCATTGCGTCGACCTCCTGGAGGGCCTTTTGGGCTTCGGTCTTGGCACTTTTTGTGCTCTCGAGGGCCGCGACAAGCTCAGACTCTCGCGTCTTTGAGTCAAGCTCCAACGCCTCGTGCTTCGTCGCGAGAGCCTGGAGCTCTTGCTGCACCTCGCCCACCCGAGCCTCTTGCTTTTCTCGCTCGGTGCGCTCCTTGGCCACCTTATCTTCAGCCTCGGACAACGCTTGCTTTAGGGTCGCCACTTCGGTCGCGGCCCCTGGCAAATTCATGATGATCCTGTCATTTTGCAATCGCATTCTTTTCATACATATCCACGGACTAGGTACTACTTACCTTTGTTCTCCTCGAGCTGCCTCTTGGTAAGGCCGAGCTCGTCCTGGGACCCTGTAAGGTCCTGCTTTAGTACGGCGACCTCCGCAGTCAGTGCGGCGGACGCCAGCAGCGAAGCCTGCATATGCATATTGACATACTCATATTAGACTCCTGCGATATTGTTTGATCCTCTGTTCGGCTTTTCTTTGTGAACACCGAACAGAGCATTAGGAGCTACTGTCTATGCGGTAATATTTTTCCTATATTTTAAACACTTACCTCAAAGCCTGTTAGAAGGCTGGCACAGGCTTCAGTCAGTCCGCTCTTAGCGGACTGAACCTTCTGGACCACCGCACTCATAATAGTGCGGTGCTCCTCGTTGATGGAAGCGCTGCAAAGCGCTTCTAGCAGATTGTCCGGCGCCTCTGGATGGACAGAGGTCACCCGTGCAGGCGTCTTTCTCCTCTTAGAAGGAGGCCGCCTGCCCGAGTCCGGAACCACTGGAGGTTCCGGCGCGGTGTTCAGCTGAAGGCCAAACTCGGAGCCCTCAGGGGCCTTGTCTCCTCTGCTCCCGGAGTCCGGGAGTCTGCCTTGGGGCGCCTCCGGGACTGTCTCCCCTCGACTCGGTGCCTCTTGAGACAGCACCTCGGCATCGTCCACAGGATGGGGGGAGGCGGAAGTCGGAACTGGATCGCTATCCATATCCGACGAGCCCAGGGAGCCGTCCGATGATACATCAATACGGGCTCGGGGCGGCCTACATTATCACATTCGGCGTTAGTAGTGTGAAAAAGGGGTGCTATGAGTGACTCTGGTATCCGAATACTTACGACTTCCCCAGGGGCTTGACCCTTGGCAGCCACTCGTCTTCGCCATCGACGATGGTGGTAGAGCTGTCCGGAAGGAGAGTCCTACCCTTCTTGGACCCTTCGGCCTCCCCAGTTGGGGCGGCCTTCCTTTTCTTGTCTCCTCCGTCTGGAGGAGGAGCATCTTCTTCTGCCTCCTCGTCTTCGGGGGAGGATTGCGCCGTGGAGGACTCGGACGGTGAGTCCGATGACGCCTGGCGCCGGGAACTCTTTCGGGTTCCCTTGGCCTTCTTGGTCTTCTCCGGCACCGTATAAGGAGCCGGGGTCAGCATCTTGGTCAGAAGAGCGTTTGCTGGGCCTTCGGGCAAAGGAGCCGGACAGTCGATCTGTCCGGCCGTCTCCTGCCAGTCCTGTCAAAGGTACGGGAGTTTAGATCCTGCATGGAGTCAAGCTATGAAAAACAAGTATCCTGTAAGACATAAAGCAGCTTACCGCACTGGCTTGGTGCTTCGTGCTGAATCCGCGATCCTCAGTAGTGGGAGGGGGGACCTCGGCGCTCTTGAACAGCACCCTCCAGGCATCTTCGTGAGTTGTGTCGAAGAGCCTATTCAGAGTTCGGTGCTGCGCCGGGTCGAACTCCCACAAGTTGAAGGCCCGTTGTTGGCACGGGAGGATCCGGCGGTTGAGCATGACCTGGACTACGTTGACGAGTTTGAGCTTCTTGTTGACCATCTTTTGAATACATGTTTGGAGTCCGGTCAGCTCTCCCGAACTACCCCAGGACAGGCCCTTCTCTTGCCAGGAGGTGAGCCATGTGGGGAAGCCAGATCGGAACTCGGGGGCCGCTACCCATGTAGGGTCACGCGGCTCAGTTATGTAGAACCACCCCGATTGCCACCCCTTTATTGTCTCCACGAAGAAGCCCTCGAGCCAGGTGATGTCGGACATCTTGCCCACCATGGCACCTCCTCACTCCGCCTGGCGGCCGTTCACTACCTTCGGCTTGACATTAAAAGTCTTCAGCCATAAGCCGAAGTGAGGCTTGATGCGGAGGAAGGCCTCGCACACGACGATAAACACCGAGATGTTGAGGATGAAGTTCGGGGCCAGATCGTGGAAATCCAGGCCGTAGTAGAACATGAGCCCCCGGACAAATGGGTGGAGAGGGAATCCCAGTCCACGGAGGAAATGGGTAAGGAACACTACCCTCTCATGGGGCCTGGGGGTGGGGATGAGCTGCCCCTCCTCTGGGAGCCGGTGCGCGATGTCATCGGGCAAGTATCCGGCTCTCCTCAGCTTCTTGACGTGTCCCTCCATGACGGAGGAGACCATCCACCTGCCTCCCGCTCCGGACATGGTTGGAGAAGGTCGAGATGGGGAATGCGAACTTGGGTGCTAGGGCTCGTGTGTGCGAAGGTGGATAAGCAAAGGAGGAAGAAGGCGTGGATGAAAAGGTAAATCCTTATCCCTTTATATGGGCGGACGAAACTATGCGTCCCCACTAGCCTGGTAAAACTCGCTTGTCCCCCAAGCGCCGCAATCGATGGAGCGGTTGGGTTACCCACACCCGTATTGATGAGAATCCCATGATAAGGGGACACGATCTCTGCTTTGACAAGACGTGTCAAAAAACTGCCTCGTGTTATGTGCGGGGCTAGTTAAAGGAAACGGTTCAAATAATCACCGGGCCGTGACGTAATGTCGTGTTGCCAAAACAAGTCAGCAAATTGGATCTGTGGAAATATTATTCTCTCTACGGTGGTATGTGGAACTTATTTTACAGGGTCGGACACTATCCTTATATTCAAAATTCTTCCGTGGTGTATTCGGAGGAGGAACCCCCCTTGCAATGCCAAAGACAATACTGCACGCCGAACTCATCGTAATTGAAATCCTGGTTCAGGGGCTACTGTGGGAGTCCTGGATTAGGGGGTCTTCGGACAGCCGGACTATCTCCATTGGTCGGACTGTTATACTATGAAGATACAGGATTGAAGGCTTCATCTCGTGTCCAGATGGGACTCTACTTGGCGTGGAAGGCAAGCTAGGCATTACGGATATGTATATCTCCTCCTTTATAACCGACCTTGTGTAACCCTAACCTCTCCGGTGTCTATATAAACCGGAGGGTTTTAGTCCGTAGGACAACATACAATCATACCATAGGCTAGCTTCTAGGGTTTAGCCTCTCTGATCTTGTGGTAGATCTACTCTTGTACTGCCCATATCATCAATATTAATCAAGCAGGACGTAGGGTTTTACCTCCATCAAGAGGGCCCGAACCTGGGTAAAACATTGTGTCCCCTGCCTCCTATTACCATCCGCCTTAGACACACAGTTCGGGACCCCCTACCCGAGATCCGCCGGTTTTGACACCGACAATGGGTATTAAATAACATAATGGATCTGAACATATAATCTTCCACCAAATAAACCATATAGTAATCAACTACAAGATGTAATCAACACTACTAGTGACCCACATGTACCAATCTGAGGTTCCGGTACAAAGATTGAACACAAGAGATGAACTAGGGTTTGAGAGGAGATGGTGTTGTTGAAAATGTTGATGGATATTGGCCTCCCAAACATGAGAGGGTTTGTGGTGATGACGATGTCTTCGATTTCCCCTGAAGTTCCGCTGGTGGAATCGCTCCGCCGGAGGGCAAAATTGCTCCTGCCCAAGTTTCGCCTCGAGACGGTGGCGCTCCGTCCAGAAAGCCATCTTCTTATTTTTTCTAGGTCAAAAGACCTTAAGTACCAGAACATGGGCACCGGAGGTGGGCTGGGCTAGCCACAACCTACCAGGGAAAGCCTGGGGGGCCTGGCGCGCCCTGGTGTCTTGTGGTCACCAGGTGGACCCCCTCCAGTAGTTATTTGCTCTAGTATTTTTCATATATTACAAAATAATTCTCTGTAAATTTTCAGCTTATTTGGAGATGTGCAGTATAGGTGTCTTGACGTAGCTTTTTCAGGTCCAGAATTCCAGTTGCCGGTATTCTCCCTCTTTTGTGTAGACCTTGCATATTATGAGAGAAAAGGCATTGGAATTACTCCATAAAGCATTATTATGCATAAAAACATTATAAATAACAGTAGGAAAACATGATGCAAAATCGACGTATCAACTCCCGTAAGCTTAGACCTCACTTGTCCTCAAGAGAAAGCCGACATTGAAAATCATGTCCACATGTCTTGAGAGAGAGGTGTCGATAAAAACAAAATACGGACATAGTAGCATCATGCTTATTATTATAACATTAAGAAACTTTATTATAAAACTTTATCATATAACTTCTCATGAACAAGTAACAATTCATCACAACATTGAAGTAAAAGCATAAACTCTATTGAAAACCAACAAACTATGTTCTCAGTCAACTTTGCAACTGCAATTCATCATATTTGCAGGAAGGGTCTTGAGGGAGTCCTGGATTAGGGGGTCTCCGGACAGCCAGACTATATCCTTTTGCCGGACTGTTAGACTATGAAGATACAAGATTGAAGACTTCGTCTCGTGTCCGGATGGGACTCTACTTGGCGTGGAAGGCAAGCTAGGCAGTACAGATATGGATATCTCCTCCTTTGTAACCGACCTTGTGTAACCCTAGCCCCCTCCGGTGTCTATATAAACTGGAGGGTTTTAGTCCGTAGGACAACATACAATCATACCATAGGCTAGCTTCTAGGGTTTAGCCTCTCCAATCTCGTGGTAGATCAACTAATTTAATACCCATATCATCAAGAATAAATCAAGCAGGACGTAGGGTTTTACCTCCATCAAGAGGGCCCGAACCTGGGTAAAACATCGTGTCCCATGCCTCCTGTTACCATCCACCTTAGACTTACAGTTCGGGACCCCCTACCCAAGATCCGCCGGTTTTGACACCGACATTGGTGCTTTCATTGAGAGTTCCTCTGTGTCGTCGCCGTTAGGCTTGATGGCTCCTACGATCATTGATAGCAATGCAGTCCAGGGTGAAACTTTTCTCCCCGGACAGATCTTTGTGTTTGGCGGCTTCGCAATGCGGGCCGACTCGCTTGGCCATCCGGAGCAGATCAAAAGTTACGCCCCTGGCCACCAGCTTAGGTTTGGAAGCTTAAACTACATGACTGATATCTGCGGAGACTTGATCTTCGACGGATTCGAGCCCCTACCTTGTGCGTCACACGGTCACGATCAGTACGATTTAGCTCTACCATCGGACAGTGTTTAGGAGATCGCACCGGCAGCCGCTCTGACCCTCATTTCGGAGCCAGTTGCGCCGCCCATGGACGGGTGGATGGACCCCGCCACGGAGGCCTTATCCTTAGCGGCGATCGAGCCGAACATCGACCTTACCCTGCATGAGAGCCGTGTTGTCAAACTGCGGATCCTTCTCCGGCCATGGACTCTGAACCGCCTGCGCCCGTTCCTAGCGAATCCGATTGGGCGCCGATCATGGAGTTTACCTCCGCGGATATTTTTCAGCACTCGCCCTTTGGCGACATATTGAACTCATTAAGGTTTCTCTCCTTGTTAGGAGGATCCTGGCCGAACTATGTCCGGCAGGATTGGGATGCGGATGGCGAAGAAATTCGCTGCCCACCCACCACCCACTTAGTAGCCACTGTCGATGACTTAACCGACATGCTCGACTTCGACTCCGAAGACATCGACGGTATGGACGACGATGCGGGAGACGAAGAGAAACCACTGCCCACAGGGCACTGGACAGCCACCTCATCATATGATATATACATGGTGGACACACCCAAAGAAGGCAATGGCGACGAGACAGCGGAGGATGACCCCTCCAAGAAGCGCCCCAAGCACCGACGTCAGCGGAGCCGCTCTAAGTCTCGCCAAAGCAAAAGTGGTGATACCGGCACAGGAGATAATAGCACTCCGGATAGTGCCAAAGATGGCAATAATCCCCTCCAGCACGATTTAGGGAAGGAGGATGGAGAGGCCAGCCCTCTTGAGAGAGCGGCAGATGAGGAGGATAATAATTACATGCCTCCCTCCAAAGATGAGGCAAGCCTCGGCGATGACTAATTCGTCATGCCAGAGGATCCCGTCGAACAAGAGCGCTTCAAGCGCCGACTTATAGCCACGACAAATAGCCTTAAGAAGAAGCAGCACCAGCTTCAAGCTGATCAAGATCTACTAGCTGACAGATGGACTGAAGTCCTGGCGGCCGAGGAATATAAACTCGAACGCCCCTCCAAGAGTTACCCAAAATGCAGGTTGCTACCCCGACTGGAGGAAGAAGCGTATGACGCGGCTTACCGGCCACCTCGTAACCGCGACAGAGAGGCATTCCAGCCAAAAGCTTAGCCTGCACCCCGACGCCATTCAAATAAAAAGGCATGGGGAAATACGCCAGACCTGTGAGACGTATTGGAGGACAAAGCAAAACATGCAAGATCGATCTACGGATCACGAGGGCGCGCCACTACGCGAGACGATAATCATCACGCCAGATACAGTAAAAGTAAATCCGGACGGACCGAGCACAGCGGGCAAGACTCATTGGAGATGCGTCGCGATATAGCCCAGTACAGAGGCGCCGCACACTCCTTATGCTTCACATACGAAGTAATGGATCATCAAATCCCAGAGGGTTTCAAACCCGTAAATATAGAATCATACGACGGCACAACAGATCCTGCGGTATGGATCGAGGATTTCCTCCTGCATATCCACATGGTGCGCGGTGATGATCTACACGCCATTAAATACCTCCCACTCAAACTCAAAGGACCAGCTCGGCATTGGCTCAATAGCTTGCCAGCAGAATCCATTGGCTGTTGGGAAGATCTGGAAGCCGCATTCCTCGACAACTTTCAGGGCACTTATGTGCGACCACCAGATGCCGATGACTTGAGCCACATAATTCAGCAGCCAGAGGAATCGGCCAGGTAATTCTGGACACGGTTCCTAACAAAGAAAAATCAAATCGTTGACTGTCCGGATGCAGAGGCCCTAGCAGCTTTCAAGCACAACATCCGCGACGAGTGGCTAGCCTGGCACCTTGGTCAGGAAAAGCCGAAATCTATGGCAGCCCTCACGACACTCATGACCCGCTTTTGTGCAGGAGAAGACAGCTGGCTGGCTCGCAGTAATAACATATCAAAGAACCATGGTACTTCGGATACCAAGGACGAAAATAGCAGGTCACGTCACAACAAACATAAGCGCCGCATTAACAGCGATAATACTAAGGATACGACAATCAATGCCGGATTTAAAGGCTCGAAATCCGGTCAGCGGAAAAAGCAATTCAAACGAAGCACTCCGGGACCGTCCAGTTTGGACCGTATACTCGATCGCTCGTGTCAAATACACGGCACCCCAGACAAGCCATCCAACCACACCAACAGGGATTGTTGGGTGTTCAAGCAGGCCGGCAATTTAATTGCTGAAAACAAAGATAAGGGGCCACATAGCGATGACGAGGAAGAGCCCCGGCAGCCGAACACCAGAGGACAGAAGAGGTTCCCCCCACAAGTGCGGATGGTGAACATGATATATGCAACCAACATCCCCAAGAGGGAGCGGAAGCGTGCGCTCAGGGACGTGTATGCGTTGGAGCCAGTCACCCCAAAGTTCAACCCATGGTCCTCCTGTCCGATCACCTTCAATCGCAGGGACCACCTCACTAGTATCCGTCATGGCGGATTGGCCGCACTGGTCCTAGACCCAATCATTGACGGATTTCACCTCACTCGAGTCCTTATGGATGGCGGTAGCAGCCTGAACCTGCTTTATCTGGACACAGTGCGCCAAATGGGTATAGACCCCCTCAAGGATCAAAGCCACAAAAACGGCCTTTAAAGGCGTCATACCAGGTGTAGAGGCCCGTTGCACAGGCTCAGTCACACTAGAAGTGGTCTTCGGATCCCCGGATAACTTCCGAAGCGAAGAGTTAATCTTCGATATAGTCCCGTTTCGCAGTGGTTATCATGCACTGCTCGGGCGAACTGCATTTGCGAGATTCAATGTGGTACCACGTTATGCATACCTCAAGCTCAAGATGCCAAGACCTCGGGGGGTCATTACAGCTAATGGATACCCAGAGCGCTCTCTCCGAACGGAGGAGCACACTGCGGCCCTCGCAGCGGAAGCGCAAAGCAGCCTCTTAAGGCAATCCACTAGTTCGGCGTTTAAGGACCCAGACACCTTCAAGGGCACCCGGAGTAATCGGCAACAGGACCGCCTGGCGAGTTCCGAGCTCGTATAGCAATGCGGCCCCCACCCCGGTCCCAGCCAAACGGCGAAATCCGTGCCACGCGTACATAATTACGCATTAAAAATACCATGGGCACAGGCAGGGAGGGGGGCACGACTGCGGCACGCTCCAAGACACGGCTTAAACCGCACTAGGGGCTTCCCGCTTTGTTATTTTACTCTCTCAGGACTTTAATCTCTGGAAACCCTGTCCGGCAGTTTGATTGCCGAACACATGATGCAGCAACCAAGGAGGCAGAAAGCTACGTCACACCACGGAACTCCTAGGTAGATTACGATAATGAGTGAAATATTTGCTTTAATATTATTCCTCAGCTTGCCCTTGTAAGGGACATGTCAAACAGTCCTACTTTTTGCTTATCGCACTACTTGTATCATTCTGCTTTAACGCACCTTTTTGAATAAACAATGCATAGCATTAAGACTATTATTGCATTCTTCTTTATATATATGTTCACTCATGACATCCAGCACCCGTACACTCTGGTACGGCCAATATGCTAGGGGCTTAAGCATACCCCATAATACGGCGTGAGAAGTCCGAACACTTTCAACAGTGTGGCACCCCGAACTTATAGCATTATATGCATCAACTCCGAATCATGTCTTGGGTCAATAGTTGGGTTTGCCCGGCTCCCATGTTTTGGTACCTTACATTCTGCTATATCGGCTAAGGTAGCGCTGGGAGAACTACTGTGATTGTGCCCCGATTCTTCTGGGCTAAGCACCTCAGTAGAGAAAGCTAAAACTGACTGTCATGATAAGGCGAGAGACTGGTCGCTGTTCGAGAGGTTTTCGAGTCCTTAAAGACTTATGGCGCTTAGAGCGAGGAGTCGGCCCTGTCCGGCTTAAGATGTGTATCGCGCCCCAGATTCGGCCTTTCGAATACTAGGGGCTTCGCCGAAATTTAAAATTATAGAATTCTATGGCTAAGTGAGAGTGATAACGCATTATAGTCCGATTGCCTTGTTCGTTGTGCTGAGCACCTCCTCGAAGGACCCAAAAATGGGAACAAGAGTGCTCAGGTTTATCCCAAACACCCCAGCACTCGTGGCATGGGGGCAGAAGCCGACGACTAGCCATCTCTCAGATTTGATAAACGGCCGAACAGAAGGTAATATTTTAAATGCAAACAAGCGTTGCATAGCGCATATGAACAAGTTTTCATGAATACAGGATTACACGAGCAAGTTTACTCAAATATTATATCTTTCGTACACTCGTCCGCTATGAGACGGGCACCCTTCAGGACACCCTCATAGTACATCTCGGGGTGGCGATGCTCCTTGCCCTCCGGCAGCCCTTCCTTGATCAGCTTGACGGTGTCCAGCTTGGCCCATTGCACCTTCACACGGGCGAAAGCCTGGCGTGCACCTTCGATGCAGACGGACTTCTTGATAACTTCCTGCCATGGGCAGGCATCCACAAGCCACCTCACCTGGCCGAAGTAGCTGTTGGGAAGGGCGTCGCCAGGCCACATCTGGACTATCAAGCCCTTCATGGCCTGTTCGGCCGCCTTGTGCAGCTCGACCAGCTGCTTCAGCTGGTCGCTCAGAGGCATCGGGTGTTTGGTCCCAGTATACTGAGACCAGAACAGCTTCTCCGTTGAGCTTCCCTCCCCGGCCTGGTAAAACTGTGCGGCATCCGACACGCTGCGGGGCAAATTTGCGAATGCTCCTGGAGAGCTCTGGATTCGGGTAAGTAACAGGTAATTTACTTTCACATGCTTGCTTTGCATATAGAATGCCTTACCCGCTGCTATCTTCTTCATCGCATCAATCTCCTGGAGGGCCTTTTGGGCTTCGGCCTTGGCATTCTTTGTGCTCTCAAGTGCCGCAGCAAGCTCGGACTCTTGCGTCTTCAAGTCAAGCTCCAACGCCTCGTGCTTCATCACGAGAGCGTGGAGCTCTTGCTGCACCTCGCCCACCCGTGCCTCATGCCTTTCCTGCTCGGTGCGCTCCTTGGCCACTTTGTTTTCGGCCTCGGATAGCGCTTGCTTCAGGGTCGCCACCTCGGTCGTGGCCCCTGGCAAATTTATGATAATCCTGTCATTTTGCAATCGCATTCTCTTTATACATATCCATAGACTAGGTACTACTTACCTTTGTTCTCCTCGAGGTGCCTCTTGGCAAGGCCGAGCTCGTCCTTGGACCCTTTAAGGTCCTGCTTCAGTGCGGCGACCTCCGCAGTTAGTGCGGCAGAGGTCAGAAGCGAAGCCTGCATACGCATATTGACATACTTATATTAGACTCCTGCGATATTGTTTGATCCTCTGTTCGGCTTTTCTTTGTGAACACCGAACATAGCATCAGGGGCTACTGTCTATGCGGTAATATTTTTCCCCATATTTCAAAAACCTACCTCAAAGCCTGTTAGAAGGCTGGCACAGGCTTCAGTCAGTCCGCTCTTGGCAGACTGAACCTTCTGGACCACTGCACTCATAATAGTGCGGTGCTCTTCGTCGATGGAAGCGCTCCCAGCAGATTGTCCGGTGCCTCTGGATGGACAGAGGTCACCGGCACAAGCGTCTTGCCCCTCTTGGAAGGAGGCAGCCTGCCCGAGTCCGGAACCACTGGGGGTTCTGGCGCGGTGTTCGGCTGAGGGCCGAACTCGGAGCCCTCAGGAGCCTTGCTCCCTTTGCTCCCGGAGTCTGGAAGGTCGCCTTGAGGCGCCTCCGGGACTGTCTCCCCTCGACCCGGTGCCTCTTGATACAATACCTCGGCGTTGTCCGTAGGGCTAGGGGAGGTGGCGGTCGGAAGTGGATCGCTATCCATATCCGACGAGCCCAGGGAGCCGCCCGACGATACGTTGATACGGGCTCGTGGCGGTCTGCATAGTAATAATTCGGCATTAGGAGAAGCAGTGCAACAAAGGAATGCTATTAGTTACTCTGGTATCCGAATACTTACGACTTTGCCAGGGGCTTGGCCCTGAGCAGCCACTCGTCTTCGCCTTCGGCGGCGGTGGTGGAGTAGTCCGGAAGGAGAGTTCTTCCCTTCTTGGACCCTTCGCCCACCCCAGTTGGGGCGACCTTCCTTTTCTGGTCTCCCTCAACTGGAGGGGGAGCATCTTCATCTTCCTCCTCGTCTTCGGGGGAGGAGCGTGTTGCGGAGTTATCGGACGATGAGTTCGATATCACCTGGCGCTGGGAACTCTTCCGGGTTCCCTTGGCCTTCTTGGTCTTCTCCGGCACCTTGTAAGGAGCCGGAGTCAGCATCTCCGTCAGGAGAGCGTCTGCAGTGTCTTCGGGAAGAGGGGCCGGACAGTTAATCTGCACCGATGTCTCCACCCAGTCCCATCAAAGGCATGGAGATCAGACCCCGCACATGGTTAAGCTAGGGGAAATAAATATCCTACCGGATGTATAGAACTCACCGAATGCACTCAGCGCTTCGCGCTTAGCCCGCGGTCCTCGGTGAGAGAGGGAGGGACCTCGGCGCCCTTGAACAGCACCTTCCAGACGTCCTTGTGCGTCGTGTCGAAGAGCTCGCTCAGAGTCTGGTGCTGGGCCGGGTCGAACTCCCACAAGTTGAAGTCCCGTTGTTGGCATGGGAGGATCCGGCGGATGATCATGACCTGGACTATGTTGACAAGCTTGAGCTTTTTTGCTTGTCATGGTCAGGATACATTTCTGGAGTCCGTCCAGCTCCACCGATGAACCCCACGACAAGCCCTTCTCTTTCCAGGAAGTGAGCCGTGTAGGGAATCCAGATCGAAACTTGGGGGCAGCCACCCATTTGGTGTCGCGCGGCTCGGTGATGTAGAACCACGCCGATTGCAACCCCTTTATGGTCTCCACGAAGGAGCCTTCGAGCCATATAACATTGGGCATCTTGCCCACCATGGCTCCGCCGCATTCCGCTTGTCCGCCTCCCACCACCTTCGGCTTGATATTGAAGGTCTTCAGCCATAGGCCGAAGTGAGGCTGGATGCGGAGGAAAGCCTCACAGACAACGATGAACGCCGAAATGTTGAGGATGAAGTTTGGGGCCAGATCATGAAAATCCAGCCCGTAGTAGAACATGAGACCACAGACGAATGGATGAAGGGGAAACCCTAGTCTGCGGAGGAAGTGGTGGAGGAAAACTACCCTCTCATGAGGTTCCAGAGTAGGAACGATCTGCCCCGCAGCAGGCAGCCGATGCACGATATTCGCAGCTAAGTATCCGGTGTTGCGCAGCTTTTTGATGTGCCCCTCCGTAACAGAGGAAGCCATCCATTTTCCCACTGCTCCGGACATGTTTGGAGAAGGTTGAGGGGAAGGATGCAGACTTGGGCATTGGAGCTCGAGTGCGCAAGAACGGATGAGCACGGAGGACGAAGGCGTGGGTAGAGAAAGGTTAAACCTTATCCCTTTATAAGGGCGGCCGAAACTGTGCGCCCCCACTAGCCTGGTAAAACTCGCTTATCCCCCAAGCGCCATAATCGATGGTGTGGTCGGGTTACCTACGTCCGTATTGATGGGAATCCCGTAATAAGGGGAACACGATCTCTGCTTTGACAAGACATGTCAAGAAACTGCCTCGCGTTATGTGCGGGGCTAGTTAAAGGAAATGGTTCGAATAATTACCGGGCCATGGCATAATGTCATGTTGCCAAAACGTGTCAGCAGATTAGATTTGTGGAAATATTATTCTCTCTACGGTGGTATGTGGAACTTATTTTGCAGGGTCGGACACTATCCTTGTATTCGAATTCTTCCGTGATGTATTCGGAGGAGGAACCCGCCTTGCAATGCCGAAGACAATACTGCGCGCCGGACTCATCGTCATTGAAGCCTGGTTCAGGGGCTACTAAGGGAGTCCTGGATTAGGGGGTCTCCGGATAGCCGGACTATATCCTTTTGCCAGATTGTTAGACTATGAAGATACAAGATTGAAGACTTCGTCTCGTGTCCGGATGGGACTCTACTTGGCGTGGAAGGCAAGCTAGGCAGTACGGATATGGATATCTCCTCCTTTGTAACCGACCTTGTGTAACCCTAGCCCCCTCCAGTGTCTATATAAACCGGAGGGTTTTAGTCCGTAGGACAACATACAATCATACCATAGGCTAGCTTCTAGGGTTTAGCTTCTCCGATCTCGTGGTAGATAAACTCTTGTAATACCCATATCATCAAGAATAAATCAAGCAGGACGTAGGGTTTTACCTCCATCAAGAGGGCCCGAACCTGGGTAAAACATCGTGTCCCCTGCCTCCTGTTACCATCCGCCTTAGACGCATAGTTCGGGACCCCCTACCCGAGATCCGCCGGTTTTGACACCGACAGGTCTCGTATCGGAGCATTTTGGCAAGTTCAGATACTCAACCATCATTTAATCTTCTATGATTGCCAACACTCACTGCATACACATGAGCAAAAAGTTTCAACCGGACACATAGAAAGATAGGGCTTATAGTTTTGCCTCCCAACTTATTCACTTCAAGGGGGATGTCAGCAATAATAACTCATGCTCACTCATATCCAACAATAATAAAAATTGCTTCTAAATGTGTTGGATCACCTATGATTGCTGACACTCATCATTACAGTTTTGCCTAGATCTTTCCCCACCATATGATGCTTGCAAAAAGAGAAAATAAAAAGGAATGGGGAAGAATAGTTTGACTCTTGCATGAAAAATAAATACATAAAGTAAAAGATAGCCCCTTCACAGAGGGAAGCAGAGGTTGTCATGCGCTTTTTGGTTTCTATGCACAATCTCTTAATGCAAAAGAACATCACGTTAAATTGCCCCTTATGATAGCAACCTTTATTATGCAGTCCGTCACTTTTATTACCTTGCCATCACAAGTTCGTACACCGCTCAATTTTCTCTTACACTAAATGATCAAACACATTTAGAAGCAATTTTTATTGCCTTTTGCACCAATGACAACTTACTTGAAGGATCTTACTCAATCCATAGGTAGGTATGGTGGACTCTCAAAACATGAGTTTGGATTTAAGGTTTTTGTATGAACAAGTAGTATCTCTACTTAGTGCGGATTTTTGGCTAGCAAAGATATTGAGCAAGCACCACATATTGAAGGATTTATGACAATATAACTTCTATGTGAATATGAATAAACATAAATCATTATGTTGTCTTCCTTGTCCAACGTTAACAATTTTGGCATATAATATTTGATGGAGGCTCACAATCATAAAAGATGTCCAAGATAGTGTGAATCTTCTGTTCCCTTATTAATTATTTCATGAGTTTCATCATTGACCAATGCTATGTTTGTCAACTTTCAATAAATTTTACCACTTGTACTTTTCCTTATGTGATGTCATTACTTAACATAAGTGATGTGGAGCATCCTACGGACATCACCATGTCAAGAGACCATTTGGCAAGCGACACGTGCGACATCCACTTCACATACACAAAGGTGAATCATCTCCTTTACACGTTCTCACTTGACCCTCTCGAGGATGGTATACTACTTGACACTCCCTCCGTGTGCATGCATAGGTATTGTCGGAACATCACGGATGTCGAGGAGGAGTGCGAGCGCAAGTGTACGTCTACACCATCCGCGAGGGAAGCGTGGAAGAGAAGACGGAAGAAAGGAGAAGAAGACGGAGCGGCTGCTGAGCTGGAGCCGGACATCCGGACACCGAGCCGGATCATCCGGGCTCAGCCGGATCATCCGGGCTGACCCCCGGATCATCCGGGTAATCCATACACCGCGACAGACGAACCTTGCAGAATCCACTCGGTGAAGCCGGATCATCCGGACGAGGACCCGGATCATCCGGACGACGCCCGGATCATCCGGACCCCCATTCGGATCATCCGGCCTTGCCTGCGTGCATGCCTCCGGGACGAGGCCCATGTACCTGTTTCGCCCCCTCACTTACCCCTTCACCCACTAGACTATAAATAGACCTCCTCCACCTCCTTTCTAGGGTTAGAGTTGTGATAGCTCATTTGAGAGATAGAGCTACGCTCATCCATATCGGATCTACTCCACGAGAGAGACCGCGGCCTCTACGGAGAAGATCCCTTTGGATTTAAGCCCCCTTTCTAAGGGAAGATCCCCCCGTGGATTCAAGACCTCCTCACGGAGAAGACCGGTTACCTCTTGTATCATCCGTTGTTGAGTTTGGATCTTGTATCTTCCTTTGTGTTCATGGATTTAGCGCATGTGTGATCATATTTGTTGGTTTCTCGTGTTCCTCTCGTGTCTTTCCCCTTGTTTCCATCCTCGTGTTCTTCGTGTTCATCGCGGGATCCGCTCCTTTCGTGAAAGATCGGGCGATTAGGGTTCTACCCTACATCATCTTGGATCAGAGCAAGGTTGATCATGAATTTGGAGCCCCTACCCCTCTTTTTCTAGCCTTCTTTTGCTTGATTTCGTCCTAAATTCAAAAATCCCCACCAAAAATAGCCCCAATTTTTTTGGTGATTTGTTGGTATGATGATGTTTTGCTGATTTTGATCCATGGATTTGCCATGTTTCGAGTGGATCTAGCATCTCCCCAAGTTTCCCCACCTTCCATACACGAAATCTCCTCAATTTTCCCCCGAAAATCCCCCATTTCCGCCCAAATATTCGTCCCCGAGAGAAAATCCCGAGCAGTTTGACCTGCCAGGATCATCCAGAAGTGCTCCCGGATCATCCGGATCCACCTGGATCAGCTGGACCATCTCCCGGATGTCCGGACGCCCCACACGGCAGAAATCCGGTTGACGAACCCGGATCATCCGGACCTATTCCCGTATGTCCGGCTAACCCTGACACTGACTTGGTTGAAATTTTGTTTCGGCCATAACTTTCACACCCGGAGTCTGATTTTCACGTTCTTTAGCTCGTTGAGTAGCTATTGACATCCCCCATCCATATACATAGGTTTCAACACCATTTGACTCCATCAAATGTTTGGAACTTTGGCATATTTGCCTAGGGCTTCCACCACATCATCCGCTACACCACCATAGCCTTCCGCAACCTAACCAATTTTGTTCCCCATCACACTAGTGGTTGCTTCAGGAGTGATTTGAGTCTCCTAGGCTACTTAGGGACGATCACTTCTTCATCAACCACCACAACCACTTCCGCATAGGCTTGACCACTATACACTCCCTCCACCTCAACTTAACCCAATTTTGTTTGTGTTGTGAGTTGTGTCTCCTAAGGTGTTTCGGCTACTTAGGGACCGTGCTTTCAACTGCGACACCGTGTATAGTCCACCACCATAACCTGCACTTCCGCATTGCCTAGTGCAACACCACCGCTTTCCGCTACCACCATTTGACTTTTGTCCTTGAGATTTTGAGTTGTGTTTTTTCTGTTTCCTAAGGTGTTTCGGCTAATTAGGAACGGGTCAACATCGACAACACCGCCTCTCATCATCACCACAGATGGTAACCTCGACGACACCATTGTATATTCCCCTTGCAATTGCATTGATAACCCCTAGCCCATTTTGCGTCACTTGCCTATCGAGACTAGCCATTTGAGTATTGCCGGCAATGTTACTTGTGCACATTAGTGATCCACCCTTCCATTGCATACATACCATATCATATTGGTATCATCATATCATCCCTTGTGTCACAAGATTGTTCCTGCATATACACAATTGGTATCTTGGTTTGTGCATTTCGCAAAGTGGCCATACAAAAAAAAGAACAAAGCTTTTAAGCAAAAGAGAAAAAGCAAAGAAGCTTGTAAGCAAGTGCCATAGCATCATACCACATTGCATATAAGATCATCTTGGATCATAACACCGGGAGTCATACATACATAGCATACTTGGGATAGAAAGTCGATACATTTTGCATATCATAGGTTGTGCACAAGTGTCGTATCCGCCTATAGAGCAATCGTGCTAGCGTCTCTCTTGAGTTGTGCAACACGAGCGTTTTCCGTGGATTCCACATTTTGTGCTCATCCTTTGTTGCACGACCCCATTTATCTATCTGTGTGTGCGTTTCCTTGTGCCATTCATTGCTATTGGTCTACTTGTTACACTTGCGAATTTGTGAGTCTTTTTCAACATTATTGACTCTTGCTAACATTTTGCATTAAATTTTTGTGCCACTATCCTTACCGAGCTCCACCATAAGCCTTACTTGTGTAGGTGTGAGAAACCAACAAGAATTGGTACCAATTGTGCTATTTCCTTGTCCACATTGGAGTGATCATTGATCCACTTTCAACTTCAGTCAAGGTACATTTGGTATTCGTTCTTCCTTTTCTCCCACTCATATTTGCTCGAGTCTTGTGATGGATAGGGAAGGCATTTCATCTTCGGTCTAAAACAACAGCGACGTGTTCGATGCCGTGAACAACTCCACCGATGCCAAGATGCAAGCTCAAATGGAGGAGATCAAAGCCCTCATCAAGTCCTACAAGCGGTCTTCCTCATCTTCGAGAAGATGCTCAAGATCACATGCCTCTGAGCTACCATCTCCGGCAAGGTCACATTGGCATCAACACCATCGCCACCACGAACGTGAAGGTCAAGAGCTCAACACCAACAACCACTCAACGACTTCACCATCCCCCATGGCATCTTCGCCAAGCGACTTCAACGCATCTTCGCCTACGGACATACGACATCTTCTCCCACAAGCACCTCAGAGAAGCTCCCCAAGCTCACGTCCGCGACTTCCACGAGCTACTACGACCTCGACACCGACCACAAGATTCCTTTCTATGGGACTCAAGAACCCGAGGAGTATCTCGAGTGGGAGCGCCTAATGGATGACTACCTCAAGCTACATCAAGTTCCTCCCGAAGATCAAGTGAAGTGCGCCACAAGGAACTTCCATGACTACGCGTCCACATGGTGGCTTCACGCACCTTCGAAGACCTACGACATGAGTTGGCCCAAGAAGAAGAGAGCTTTGCGGCGAGAGTTTGTGCCTCCAACCTACACGGAACAACTTCTACGCCAATTGGAGAACACCACCCAAGGACCCAAGTCCATCGATGCGTACTTCAAGGAGATGAAGACTGCCCTGCGACGAGCCGGCATGGACGACCCCATTTCGATGAAGTTCCACTTCATGATGGGATTGCACAACGACATCTCCAAGACGATCTTCCTCGAGAACTACAAGTCCCTCGACGACAACTACATTGGTGCTCTCAAGGCGGAAAAAGAACTCATGAAGGCCAAAGCTTCTCCACCCCAAGCTCACTTCACGACGACCAAGCTCCATGAGAACGAGCATGAGGCTAGTACCGCCATGATGTCCAAGCCCGACGAGCTCCAAGACGATGCTCACAAGGTCGACTTCACCGCCATCCCTCTTTGTGGCATTGACGATGCCGAGTCTACTTCGACTCTTTTTCAAGATGGCGCGGCGACGACTACGACTACGGACACCATCAAGGACCAAGCTTTGGAGGCGAGCAACATGGTGATGAGCAAGGATGATGCTTCCATCTTAGGAGGCGAGAATGATGATGTGCCATCTTCGGCCTTCATCCACGACGATGGCGATGAGATGGTTGAGCATGGGATTCTCCCTTCGACCATGGCGACGTATGATGACTTGAGTGACTTTTGCCACCATATTGAGAGTGAGAGTGACTTCACCACTGGCCCCATATATGATGTGTTTACACAATTCCCATGTGAGGAGAGACACAACCCCAACCTCTTGTGTGAGATGAGTGACTCCACCATATGTGAGTTTGAGCGCACCTATTTTGTGGGAGTGAGTGAACCACCACATAGAGAGAGTGAGATAGTTGATAGGTCATGTGAGGCCACTTTCAACACTAACGACTTGACCTCTACCTCTATTGTGTCTTCTCATTTGGTGCTAGGTCCCTTATATGATGACGCGCCAATTCTCGACGACTTCGTCCTACCTTTGGACAAGACGATGGCCATGGTGGAATATGATACACCCCCACATGGTTCCATCACAATGATGATCTTGACCACCATTCGGTCTTACCCACCTCACCTACACCACGTGAGTGGAATGACAAAGGTAACATAGGTGAAGGTGATGCTCTTGTCCCACTAGTGGACTATCATGACATTGATTGCTTGCATGATGTTGATCAAGCTATTTCCATGCTTCATGCTAGTGTGACTTCCCCATGCGATGATTTACCCATTTATGATGAGTATGATGATTGCCATGTGGAGTCTATTAGTTGTGATGCCATGTTGCATAGGATTCTTGTGATAATTCTCTCGGTCACATCATGTTTGCCAATCCGCTTGACTTGTCATATGCTATGCATGAGATCGACCACATGTCATATTTGTAATCTCTTCATAGTGACTATGTATATGCCATTAAGATTAACCCAATTTGCACTTATGGCATAGATGACAAGCCTATGGTTATTGGCATTTGTTTCTCTTGTGATGATATTGACATGCTACCTTTGCATCATTTACCTCATATGCCATGCCATAACCACCTAGCTTCGGATATGCATTGTTTTGGATGTTGTCCATTTTCTCCATATGATGTTTCCAACATTGCTCATGAGGAGACCCCCATAGTTTCCTCATACATTTTAGGAGATTGTGATCACTCCCACCCATTGCATGATCCCAATACTTGTGTGCACCATATGCTTCCCATGAATAAACATGCTATTGATGTGCCATATAATTGTATGCTCAATTTGCATCCCCATCGTGTTATACATAACAACTATTATTCCATGATGGATGACATGTTCCTATACCATGCATCAAATTTCTTTGAGCGATGCTTATCTTGTGCTAACTCACACGTGCACATACACATCATGATGGATGATGTGTACATTTACCACACACACAATCTCTTTCGTTTGTGTCTCTTTTGTGTAGGTACCCACGAATTCTTGTCAACCTCGCAATCCCACGAGTTGACAAAACGAGCTCTAGAGAGCAATGATGCCTTGGGATACCATGGATTGTCCTTCCCACCGGTCTCTTCACGCGAAGTCTTCGCGCATTTCTTATACATAGCTCTCACATGGTTATGGGTTATTGTCCATTATATATCACTCTATGCCCATCTTGCCATGTTCACTTTGAATGATATGCTTATTCCTATGCCTTTGCCATGCATTTGTGACCCATGCTTCGCATTACACATGATGATTGATTCTCATACTTGTATGTGCATTTGCAAGCTTGGTGGAGATATCACTTGTTATTGCCATGTTTACTTTGTGCCCCATGCCTATGATAATACTATGATCTTGCTTTGTGTTCGTGCTTCCGATATGTCATGTGCATTGTCTATGCCTAGTATTTGCTCACATGACATGATTGCCATGATTTCCTCTAGTATGTTGCATCTTTGCACTACTAGCTTGCACGACTTGATTACTATGCTTGCTTATGTTGCATCACCAATGATTCATACTTGCTTACTTCATGCGGTTGATGACAACCATCTACATGCTTTGCACATGATTGTTATTGCTTCTTGCTAGATGATTTGCCATGTATTGAGTGCAACAATGATTTTAATCTTACTAATGAGATTGCCCCCATAGCATTCTCACATATATGTGGAGATTTTGACATATTTCTTGTGAAGCATGCTTGTCTTACCTCTTTGCACCATATACCTCGTGCCATGAATATTGCCGTTGTTCCATCATATTCTTCACGCACTTGTGCTTCTAATGGTTATGTGCAAGAGAAGAGAACCATCATGATGGATGATGTGTTTATCTACCATGCGCATACGTTCTTTCTTTTGTTGTGTGCATGTGTAGGATACTTGGACTTCGTGTCAACTTCCACGTCACATGAGTTGACAATCCGAGCTCTTGAGAGCGAACCACCTTCTACCACGACGATTCTACATCACACTTGCTTGTGTTTCAGTATTGTAAAGAATGAACAAGGACACGCCTTCAAGGTGACATCTTTCTTGAGCATGGATATTATGGATCATACTACTTGTGTTGCTTTCCCCATGAGACTTGTTCATCTTGGACTACTTGATTGCGCACATGTTAGAGATCTTGCTTGCCATTTCAACATTTCCATGCCTCACGATATATATGCCTTGTGTGTTGCATCCAATTCTGGATTACTTGCTCCTCTCACATGTTTGGTTGCAACAATGTCATTTCTTCACATATGTCATGTCCCAATGATTTCTACATGCTTGCCTTGATTGCCTCACACATGATGAACAATTGCTCTTTCTATTGTGTTGAGTGCCATAGTATCTTTACTACACCCTATGCACGTTATGCTTGGATTGTCTTGCACTTGACTCATGTGTTTAGACACTTCATTTTATTTGGTGTTGTGAATGCTTCCTATGCTTACCATAGGCCGTTTGTTGAGAGCTTTATGCATGCTTGCTATGAACTTGAGGTAGATGCCTATTCTCTTGTCAAACATATTCGCATCTCTACCTCACATTTACATGCTTGTTTCCATGATGACCTTCATTATGTTCAATTTATGTGCTTACATGCCATGTCACAATCTGTTGTCACACCATATGCTATGCTTGATGACGACACTTGTTGGGTGAATCACCTCTTGAATGCTTGGTTTTGCACTAACGCTAACCACATTTGTTTTTCCAAGTGTTTGTTGTTCTTGCTCCTTTTGAAGGAATCACTAGATGGTGCGGCATTGGAAAGTGCCCATTTCGCGCTTCAAGATGACAAGTACTTGGTGAGCGTCCACTCCTACACGGCGACGCCATCTCTTTCCCATGGTGATTTGGATTTCGATCCGAGGTCGGATCTTTCCCAAGGGGGAGGGGATGATGCGGAGCATCCTACGAACATCACCATGTCAAGAGACCATTTGGCAAGTGACACGTGCGACATCTACTTCACATACACAAAGGTGAATCATCTCCTTTACACGTGCTCACTTGACCCTCTCGAGGATGGTATACTACTTGACACTCCCTCCACGTGCATGCATAGGTATTGTCGGAACATCACGGATGTCGAGGAGGAGTGCGAGCGCAAGTGTACGTCTACACCATCCGCGAGGGAAGCGTGGAAGAGAAGACGAAAGAAAGGAGAAGAAGACGGACCGGCTGCTGAGCTGGAGCCGGACATCCGGACGCCGAGCCGGATCATCCGGGCCGACCCCCGGATCATCCGGGTAATCCATACACCGCGACGGCCGAACCTTGCAGAATCCACTCGGTGAAGCCGGATCATCCGTATGAGGACTCGGATCATCCGGACGACGCCCGGATCATCCGGACCCCCATCCGGATTATCTGGCCTTGCCTGTGTGCATGCCTCCGGGCCGAGGCCCATGTACCTGTTTCGCCCCCTCACTTACCCCTTCGCCCACTAGACTATAAATAGACCTCCTCCACCTTCTTTCCAGGGTTAGCGTTGTGATAGCTCATTTGAGAGATAGAGCTACGCTCATCCATATCGGATCTACTCCACAAGAGAGACCGCAGCCTCTATGAAGAAGATCCCTTTGTATTCAAGCCCCCTTTCTGAGGGAAGACCCCCCCCCCCCCCCCCCCGTGGATTCAAGACCTCCTCACGGATAAGACCGGTTACCTCTTGTATCGTCTGTTGTTGAGTTTGGATCTTGTATCTTCCTTTGTGTTCATGGATTTAGCGCATGTGTGATCATATTTGTTGGTTTCTCATGTTCCTCTCGTGTCTTTCCCCTTGTTTCCATCTTCGTGTTCTTCGTGTTCATCGCGGGATCCGCTCCTTTCGTGAAAGATTGGGCGATTAGGGTTCTACCCTACATTAATAAGATTAGCATATGATCTTTTTCATTATTTTCTTTTCTTTTGTTTGAAGCATAAAAGTAAAGAAGCAAAACTAAAACTAATAAGCTTTATTATATAATTCTCACTCGATTACATATATAGATAGATTACGAAACTAAGACTCGAAAATAGACCATGCTAAACTTTTATTCAACTAATTCATGAGATAACTAAAGATCGAACTAAGAAAGGTAGAGGCAATAAAAGTGATGGTGATACGATACCGTGGCATCTCCCCCAAGCTTGGCACAGGCCAAGGGGAGTGCCCATACCCGTGTACTCAAGTCTCCTTTGGTGGGGAAGATGATGGTGGTGGTGTAGACGTAATAAGTTTGTCCCCAGGCATCCAGGGTAGGAGCTCACCATCAAGAGTGTATGCACGAGTCTCCCGGGTCCTGCAACTGGCAGCTAAACTCATACCTTTAAATCTTGCCTCATATTCAAAGACTTGATTTTGGAGATCATAGACTTGGCTGTGCAGAAAATTAATGTGCTTGTTGAGGTAAGACGATGTCCTTCATAGACCGGCCATCCACCACGTGATCACGGGTGAATTCTGTGATCATGGAGTGATTGGCGCTGAGTCCATGCTCCACCATCCCTTGGCACTTGAATATGTCTTGTTCGACCGCCTCAAGCCTTGCCTCCACGCTCCCCGTGCTCTTGGGCCCCTGAACATCATGGATGTGGAGCACCCCTCACGCATCTCAATGGCTTGAGGGTGCTTCATCACCTCCGACAAGTACGGGTTGATGACCTTCTCGAAGAACTTGTCCTTGGACACTACTGGAATCAGGATCTTTGCCGTCAGCCAGCTCTTTGCCGTCAGCTAGCTGATGGAAAAGAAGGTCTTTGCCATCAGCTTACAGAAAACGAACAACAGAGAATGAGCTGACAGCAAAGATCATGTTTGCCGTCAGCCTGCTCTTTGCCGTCTGCTAGCAGACGGCAAAGAGGGTGGGTGGCCCACTAACGAGAATGACCTAACGGCATACGACAAAGAAAGTGGCCAACCTAACTGACGTCCCCCCCATCCCCATCCCACTACCTAGGCTCTTTGTTGTCTGCTAGCAGACCACAAAGAGCTTTGACCTAACAAAAAAGGTCAGCGCCTGCACCCCACCCCTCTCTCTCCCCTCGGTCTCTCTCCCCTGACCTGCTGTCCCCGTGCCCAAGCCGCCCCCGCCGCTGACCCCCACCACCGTTGACCCCCACCGCCCCCAACCCCCATCGCCCCGACCCCCAAGGCCGCCCGCCGCCCCGGCGCCTGTCGCCGCTCCGCCCCCACTGCCCGGTGCCTCTTCGTCCAGCCGCCCCCGCCGCCCGTCGCTGCTCCGCCCCCTAGTGAGGTTCTTCCCTTTATTTTCTTTCTTTTTTTCTTGCTTTAGGTTAGTTGATTTAGTTGCTTTAGGTTAGTAGATTTAGTTGCTTTAGGTTAGTTGATTTAGTTGCTTTAGGTTAGTTGATTTAGTTTCTTTAGGTTAGTAGATTTAGTTGCTTTAGGTTAGTTGATTTAGTTGCATATTTTAGGTTAGTAGATTGTAGATTATAGGTGTCGGTGTCAAAACCGGCGGATCTCGGGTAGGGGGTCCCGAACTGTGCGTCTAAGGCGGATGGTAATAGGAGGCAGGGGACACGATGTTTTACCCAGGTTCGGGCCCTCTTGATGGAGGTAAAACCCTACGTCCTGCTTGATTTATTCTTGATGATATGAGTATTACAAGAGTTGATCTACCACGAGATCGGAGAGGCTAAACCATAGAAGCTAGCCTATGGTATGATTGTCTGTTGTCCTACGGACTAAAACCCTCCGGTTTATATAGACATCGGAGGGGGTTAGGGTTACACAAGGTCGGTTACAAAGGAGGAGATATCCATATCCGCACTGCCTAGCTTGCCTTCCACGCCAAGTAGAGTCCCATCCAGACACGAGACGAAGTCTTCAATCTTGTATATTCATAGTCCAACAGTGTGGCCAAAGGATATAGTCCGGCTGTCCGGAGACCCCATAATCTAGGACTCCCTCAGTAGCCCCTGAACCAGGCTTCAATGACGATGAGTCCAGCGTGCAGTGTTGTCTTCGGCATTGCAAGGCGGGTTCCTCCTCCGGATACACCACAGAAGAGTTTGAATGGAAGGATAGTGTCCGACCCTGCAAAATAAGTTCCACGTACCACTGTAGAGAGAATAATATTTCCACAAATCTAATCTGCTGACACGTTTTGGCAACATGACATCATGCCATGGCTCGGCAATTATTCGAACCGTTTTTCTTTAACCAGCCCCGTACATAACGCGAGGTGGTTTCTTGACACATCTTGTCAAAGCAGAGATCGTGTCCCCCTTATTACGGGATTCTCATCAATACAGGCATGGGCAACCCAACCGCGCCATCAATTACGGCGCTTGGGGGATAAGCGAGTTTTACTAGGCTAGTGGGGGCGCATAGTTTCGTCCGCCCTTACAAAGGGATAAGGTTTTACCTTTTCCTACCCACGCCTTCTTCCTCCTTGCTCATCCATTCTCGCGCACTCGAGCTCCAACGCCCAAGTCCACATCCTTCTCCTCAACCTTCTCCAAACATGTCTGGAGCGGGAGGCAAGTGGATGGCTTCCTCCGTCACGGAGGGACACATCAAAAAGCTGCATGGAGCCGGATACTTAGCAGCGAATATCGCGCATCGGCTGCCCGCTGCGGGGCAGATCGTCCCTACCCCGGAACCTCATGAGAGGGTAGTTTTCCTCCACCACTTCCTCCGCGGACTGGGGTTTCCCCTTCATCCATTCGTCCGCGGTCTCATGTTCTACTACGGGCTGGACTTTCATGATCTGGCCCCAAACTTCATCCTCAACATTTCGGCATTCATCGTCGTGTGTGAGGCTTTCCTCCGCATCCGGCCCCACTTCGGCCTGTGGCTGAAGACCTTCAATATCAAACCGAAGGTGGTGGGAGGTCAACAAGCGGAATGCGGCGGAGCCATGGTGGGCAAGATGCCCAATGTTATATGGCTCGAAGGCTCCTTCGTGGAGACCATAAAGGGATGGCAATCGGCGTGGTTCTACATCACTGAGCCGCGTGACACCAATTGGGTGGTGGCCCCCGAGTTTTGATCCGGAATCCCCACGCGGCTCACCTCCTGGAAAGAGAAGGGCCTATCCTGGGGTTCATCGGTGGAGCTGGACGGACTCCAGAAATGTATCAGGAATATGGCAAGCAAGAAGCTCAAGCTTGTCAACATAGTCCAGGTCATGCTCTTCCACCGGATCCTTCCGTGTCAAGCAATGTCGCCAGTTAGGCAACCATCACAACATCCCATGTAATATAAATAATAAAGGGGAGATAACATAGTTGACTTACACTCGCCACGTTAATCAAAGTACATAAATAGCATTACAACATTCAAACACTCATGGCCTGACCACGGCGCCAAAATAAAAGATAACCCAACGTGCGACAAGGTCCCGATCACCCCAACTGGGCACCACTACTGATCATCAGGAAAAGAAACATAGTATCACTGAGAGTCCTCGTCGAACTCCCACTTGAGCTCAAGCGCGTCACCTGGAGTGGAATCATCAGGCCCTGCATCTGGTTTAATAGTAATCTGTGAGCCACAGGGAGTCAGCAATCTCACACCCTCGCGATCAAGACTATTTAACCTTAAGAGGTAAGGCAAGGTAAATATAAGTGGAGCTGCAGCAAGCGACTAGCATATATGGTGGCTATCCTGTTCGCAAAAGAGAGTGAGAAGAGGAGGCAAAGCGCGAACGCATAACTAAAGAGGGCAAACCTGCGGCAAGCATTACTCCAACACCGTGTCCACTTACCGGACTCCGCCGAGAAGAGGCCATCACGGTAACTCACACGGTTGATTCATTTTAATTAAGTTAAGGTTCAAGTTATCTACAACCGGACATTAACAAATTCCCATCTGCCCATAACCGCGGGCACGGCTTTCAAAAGTTCAAATCCCTGCAGGGGAGTCCCAACTTAGCCCATGACGACCTCTCACGGTCAACGAAGGAATAGACCTCCTCCCGAGATGTTCCGATCAGACTCGGTATCTCGGTTCTTCAAGACACTTCGACAGGTTAAAACAAATCCAGCAACACCGCCCGAATGTGCCGACAAATCCCGATAGGAGCTGCACATATCTCGTTCTCAGGGCACACTCAGATTGTCTTAGGTATGGGTAGGCTAGCCCAGAGTTGCCCCTGGGGGCCACCGGTAGCTGACAGGTGGACCAACACTCAGAGGAGCACTGGCCTAGGGGGGGGGGGTTTAGAATAAGATGACCCTCGGGCTCCAGAAACCCAAGGGAAAAAGAGGCTAGGTGGCAAATGGTAAAATCAAGGTTGGGCATTGCTATAAAAGCTTTAATCAAGGCGAACTATCAAGGGGTTCCCATTATAACCCAACCGCGTAAGGAATGCAAAATCCGGGAACATAACACCGATATGACGGAAACTAGGGTGGCAAGAGTGGAACAAAACACTAGGCGAGAGGCCGAGCCTTCCACCCTTTACCAAGTATATAGATGCATTAAGATAACAAGGCAATATAATGATATCCCAACAAGTAAATAAATGTTCCAACAAGGAACGTTCTCCAATCTTCACCTGCAACTAGCAACGCTATAAGAGGGGCTGAGCAAAGCGATAACATAGCCAAGCAACGGTTTGCTAGGACATGGTGGGTTAGAGGTTTGACATGGCAATTTGGGAGGCTTGAAAGCAAGTGGTAGGCATCGTAGCATAGGCATAGCAAAAGAGCGAGCATCTAGCAAAGCAAACATAGTAGTGATTTTGAGGGTATGATCATCTTGCCTGCAAAGTTGTCAGAGTTGACTGGATCCTCAAAGGCAAACTCAATGGGCTCCTCGTTAGCGAACTCGTCTCCTGGCTCTACCCAAACAAGACAAACAAGAAACAATGACACAATCAACCACGTGCAGAGCTCAAACAATATGATGCAAAGATGGTATGCTATGCGGGATGCAATATGTGATGCATATGCAAGATTTGACAAGGAATGCATGAACCTGGCCTCAACTTGGGAATCCAAGTGTGCCACTGGAAAGATGAGATGAAATCGCTTGAAAACGATATAAAGATCACCAGAATCGGAGTTACGGTTTGGAAATGGCAAGCAATATGACCACGTTCTGCGATTTACAGCAAGTAGCCATGTAATGCAACAAGATGAACATGCTATAGCACCCAAAAATGGCATCAAAATACATGGCTGGAATGCATTCATGATGCTTAACAAAAGTCTAGCACTGAGCTACGGCCAAATCATCCATTAATGGGTTCAAACAAGCATGGCAAAAATGCATATGGTAAACAGATCCCAGACTTAGTGAAATTAACACTTGTCTGGAATTTCAGATCAGATAGCACTCTTCGGAGCATGAAAACTATATGCTACAGGACCTGAACATGGCAAAGTAAAGCATGGCATGGAGCTACTCAAAGATCTTAACAAAAGTCCCTTAGTGACCTTGAGCCAAAAGGGATCATAAAATACATTTGAAAGCATGTGAACATGGCAAAAACATAATCAGTTCTCAGACTTTGTGAAAACTGGAGCATGCTGAAAACAGATATCAAGTAGGCATGTTTACGAGCTCGATGCACTCACTACAGAGCGAGACATGACAAACTAATCATACACCCATAAAGAATACACAAAATGCAAGCTATACATGGCAAGAACAATAACATAGCATGCACGGATCAACTACAACATCATCGGCAAAATCGCTAACAAGTAGAAAATCTGCCCAGATTCACGAAATAGCAAAAGTAGAGATCGATTGACTCAAGCTAGGGTGCTCCATAATTTCAAACAAAGGCATGGATGGATAGAGCACTACAAGATTAACAAAACAACCTTACTGATCATCCTCAAAAGAGGCACGGATCACTAGGAAACAACATGAACATATGGCCATATGAGATAAACATGTCAAGGACTTAGTGGAAATGCTAAGTCCCTGAAAACAGCATTACCAAGTGCCTCACTTTGAAAGCTTGTGCTAGTCACCACACACATCACAAAAATACATGGGTTGCACCTCTGGAAAGATGGCAAAACCCTTAACAAAACATATGTAGAGCTCATCGGCATAGCATGCACACAATAATCATGGCAAAAATCTAATTGGAGCAGCAGATCTGACAATTATCTCAAGTAGCACTCTTCTAACAGCATTTCGGGCATCAAGATGAACTCAAATGAAAATGATGCAATGGAGTGAAATGATGTGCTCTCTAAGGCGAACATTTTGATATGCTATATGCCCAAAATGGAGCTACGGATGCAAAGTTACGATGCGATGAACAAGGGCATATGAACTAGGGTTTCGGGAGAAAGTCAACCCGAGATATTTGGATCTAGATCAAGATCCGGGGCACGTTTCCCGAGGTCCGCCGGAATCACTGTTCACCGGAGGGAGGAAGCTCGCCGGGGGTCGGAGTTGAGGAAGGAGAGGCCGGATCCGGTGGTGGAGCTCGCCGGGGCGTCGTGGAGGAGCTCCGGGCGGCGAGGTGGAGGTCCGGCGCGGCGGAGGCGGCAGACGGCGGAGCGCCGACGAGGTTGGCGGCGCCGGCGGGCGGTGGCCGGCGCAGGAAGAACTGTGGCGGCGCGGCGGCGCCCGGTGGAGGAGCGGGGCGGCTCGTCGAGAGGAGGCGACGGCGCGCGCCTTGGGCCGGGAGGGCCCGCGGCGGGCCTTGCGGGCCGCGGCGGAGTGAGAGGAGGCGGGCGACAGGTGGCTGGTCGCGGTGGCGATGATGTCCGCTAGGCGGCGGACATTGTCCGGCGGTGGAGATGCTGATGGACTAGGGTTAGGGGAAGAATGAACCGCGAATTTTTAGGGGTTTCCCTTTATATAGAGGTAGAGGAGGCTAGGAAGCTCCAAATGAGGTGCAGTTTGCGGCCACACGATCGTGATCGAACACTCTAGATGATGGAGAGGGTTTAGGTGGGTTTTTGGGCCAAATTGGAGGGGTGTTGGGCTGCAACACACACGAGGCCTTTACGGTCCCTCGGTTAACTGTTGGAGTATCAAACGAAGTCCAAATGATACGAAACTTGACAGGCGGTCTACCGGTAGTAAACCAAGGCCGATTGGCAAGTCTTGGTCCAATCCGGAAATGTTTAATCCCCACACACGAAAGAAAGGGAGAAATGATCACCGGAGGAGAACGAAGCACCGGAATGCAAAACGGATAACGGGGAAAATGCTCGAATGCATGAGATGAACACGTATGCAAATGCAATGCACATGATGACATGATATGAGATGCATGACAACGATAACAACACACGGAGACAAGAACCCGAACCCGAGAAAATAAAATAACTTAAGGCCGGAAACAGCAAGAGTTGGGGTACATATTGGGTAAGTCACATCCGGGGTGTTACAACACTCCACCACTACGAAAGGATCTCGTCTCGAGATCTAGGACTGAAAGAACGCCGGGTACTCAGAACAGAGGTGATCCTCGCGTTCCTAGGTAGCTTCACGGTCGGAATGGTGTGACCACTTGACTTTGAGGAATTTGATTGACTTGTTGCGAGTCTTGCGTTCAGACTCTTCAAGAATAGCAACGGGGTGCTCACGGTAAGAGAGACATCGAACACATCATGAACATTTGCAAAGTTTGAAGGAAGCTCGAGTTGATAGGCGAGATCGCCTCTCTTGCTGACAATCTTGAAAGGTCCCACGTATCTGGGGGCAAGCTTCCCTTTGATACTGAAGCGACGAGTACCTTTCATTGGAGAGACGCGGAGGTAAACATGATCTCCGATCTCGAAAGCCAAATCACGGTGCTTACTATCATAGTAGCTCTTCTGGCGGGATTGGGCTGCTTTGAGGTTATCTCGAATGACTTTGCACATTTCCTCTGCCTCTGAGATTAAGTCATTACCCAAAAGCTGACGTTCACCGGTTTCAGACCAGTTGAGAGGGGTACGGCACTTCCTGCCATACAGAATTTCAAATGGGGCCTTGCCCGAACTTGCTTGAAAACTGTTGTTGTAGGAGAATTTAGCATAAGGAAGACAATCCTCCCACTTCATGCCGAAGGAGATCACACAAGCCCTGAGCATATCTTCAAGAATCTGATTGACACGCTCGACTTGACCGCTAGTTTGAGGATGGAAAGCTGTGCTGAAGCGGATGTTGGTGCCCATGGCCTTTTGAAAAGAATCCCAAAACTTGGAGGTAAAGATGCTGCCACGGTCTGAAGAGATCACTTGTGGAATACCGTGCAGAGAGACAATTTGAGAGGTATAGAGTTCCGCCAATTGAGCTGCAGTGATTGACTCTTTGATAGGCAGAAAGTGAGCCACTTTAGTGAGTTTGTCGATGACAACGAACATAGCATCATTGCCACGCTTGGACTTTGGAAACCCAGTCACGAAGTCCATTTCAATGTGGTAAAACTTCCATTCTGGAATGGCAAGAGGTTGAAGGAGACCCGCTGGTCTTTGGTGTTCTGCCTTCACTTTTCTGCAGACATCACACTCATTTACGAACTGAGCAATCTCGCGCTTCATTCGAGTCCACCAATAAGCCTGCTTGAGGTCCTGATACATCTTCGTACTCCCAGGGTGGATGGAGAGGAGAGAATTGTGAGCCTCGTTCATGATCACTTTACGGAGGTCACCTTTGGGCACAACAATACGATCCTCAAAGAAGAGAGTATCCTTGTCATCAAGGCGGTAGCACTTGTACTTGGGTTGACTCTTGGCAATCCCAATCTTCACCTTTTTCACCATAGCATCAAGAAGCTGGGCTTGGCGAATCTGGTCTTCCAAGGTAGGAGAGACTTGAAGGTGGCGAGGAAACCTTGAGGAACAACTTGCAGATTAAGTTTGCAGAAAGCTTAACAAAGCTCGGGTTGATAAGGCTTGAGAATCAGATTATTGCAATAAGCCTTCCTGCTCAATGCGTCAGCAATCACATTGGCCTTGCCTGGAGTATACTCGATACTTGGATTATACTCTTGAATCATTTCGACCCATCGAGTTTGCCTGAGGTTGAGATTAGGCTGAGTGAAGATGTACTTGAGACTCTTGTGGTCAGTGAAGATGTCCACTTTTCTTCCCAATAAGAGATGTCTCCAAGTCAAAAGAGCATGCACAACTGCCGCCAACTCGAGATCATGAGTTGGGTAGTTCTTCTCGTTGGGCTTCAACTGGCGAGAGGTATAAGCAACAACTTTCTTCTCTTGCATCAACACTGCGCCAAGACCTTGGAGAGAGGCATCACAAAAGACCTCGTACGGCTTGGATTCATCAGGCGGAGTCAGAACTGGAGCAGTGATCAATTTCTCTTTCAAAGTGTTGAAAGCAATGTCACACTCCGGAGACCAAACGTACTTGACGTGCTTCTGGAGAAGATTTGAGAGAGGCTTCGCGATCTTAGAAAAGTTTTCAACGAATCTTCGACAATAGCTTGCGAGACCAAGGAAGCTACGGAGTTGCTTCACGTTCTGAGGAGGTTCCCAATTCACAATTGCAGACACCTTCTCAGGATTCACCGCAATGCCCTTGGCAGAGATGATATGACCAAGATAAAGAACCTCACCGAGCCAAAATTCGCACTTGGAGAACTTGGCGTAGAACTGGTGTTCCCTCAGCTTATCGAGTACCAAACGCAAGTGCTTGGCATGATCTTCCTTGTTCTTCGAGAAAACCAGGATGTCATTGAGATAGACCAAAACGAAGTCATTGGTGTAGGCGTTGAAGATGAAGTTCATCATGCGAGAGAAAGTCGGAGGAGCGTTGACGAGGCCAAAAGACATGACAGTGTATTCATATGAACCATAGCTTGTCCTAAAAGCCGTCTTGGGAATATCTTGCTCACGGATTCGAATCTGATGATAACCCATATGAAGATCAAGCTTGGAGAATACTTGGGCACCTTTGAGTTGTTCAAATAGCTCGTTGATGTTGGGAAGTGGGTATTTGTTCTTGATGGTCTTCTTGTTCAATGGACGGTAATCAACACAAAGTCGGTCCATTCCATCCTTCTTCTTCACAAAAAGAACATCACAACCCCACGGAGAAGAACTAGGCCGGATGAGGCCCATTCTCTCTTGAATATCGAGTTGCTTCTTCAGCTCCTTCAACTCTTCAGGTCCGAGCTTGTAAGGACGCTTGCACACAGGTTCCATACCGGGCTCAAGATCGATGACGAATTCAACTGGCCGGTGCGGAGGCATTCCTGGAAGCTCTTCTAGAAAGACGTCTTGATATTCGCAAACGACTGGAATTTGCAAGATAGCATCTAGTTCACCCTTCTCATTGAGGGAAAACAGACGGATTGTATTATCACGAGCGGCAAAGACAATTACATCCTCAGACGAATGAGTCAATTGAATCTGCCTGGCTGCACAATCAAGATGCGCCTTGTTCTTAGAAAGCCAATCCATTCCGAGAATAAGATCAATATCCGAGTCCCCAAGAACCGTAGGAGAAGATATAAATTTGTAGTCTCCCAAAGTGATAGTAACATACGGAGCAATGGAGTTAGCATGCATGCGTCTACCGGGAGAGACACCTGCTAATGGACTAGGCAAAATTTGCAAAGCCAAACCATGCTTAGATGAAAACGGTCTCGAGATGAAACAATGCGATGCACCAGTGTCAAAAAGAACTTTTGCAGGAACATCGTTAACAGGAAGGTTACCCATGATGACATCTGACGAGTCCTCTGCCTGAGCTGCATTCATCAAGTTGACCTTGGCGTGCTTGGGGTTATGCTTGACCACAACTGTACTTGCCGATCTCACAGGAGGAGGAGGAAGACACCTCTGGTTTAAACACTTGTTGGCATAGTGACCCTTCTGTTGGCACTTGTTGCACGTGACCTCTAAAAGCGAACGGTGGTACGGAGCACTCGATCTTGGAGCTTGAGACGAAGTCTTGTTCTAAAAGCCAGGGTTGGGTGGGTGGGAAGATCCACTGCCACCTTTGCTCTTCTGCTGATACGGCTGACGGAACGGAGGAGGAGGAAGCCAATACTTCTGCTGCTTGGCCACTTGAGTAGAGGAAGAAGGAGTAGCATCTCTGACTCGCTTCTTGGAAGCATCACACCTTAGTTGAGCGGCCTCTTGCTTCAGTGCCATGTTGTAGAACTCATCGTACCTCAAGGGCTCAAAGAGAACAAGAGCTAGCTGAATTTCTTCTCTGAGACCACCCCTGAACTGGTATATCATGCTCTTCTCATCAGGAACGTCCTGCTTGGCAAAGCGGGCGAGCTTCTAAAACAACTTGTTGTAGTCATAGACAGACAAAGAGCCTTGCTTCAGGTTGCGGAATTCCTCACGCTTACTTTCAACCACGCTCTGGGGAATATGATTAGCTCTGAAATCTTGACGGAATTCATCCCAGGTAATCACACGTCCACCTCAGGAATCCTTGTACTGCTGGAACCATTTTGCAGCTTGATCTTTGAGTTGGAAGGAAGCGAACTTGACGAAGTCCTCAGGCCTGACGTTACTGCACTCGAAATGCTTGCACAGATCCACGAGCCAATCGTCAGCATCAGTTGCCTCAACACAATTGCTGAAAGTTTTTGGCCCGTTAGCAAGGAACTGGTTGAGTGTAGCAAAGTGATTCTGATTGTTGCCTTGGTTCCATTGGTTGCCTTGATTGCGCTCTTGAAGAATTTGCATGATCAACTGTGTGTTTGCATTGGTTGCGGCCATCACAGCTTGCCATGCCTCCGGAGGAGGTGGAGGTGGTGGCAGATCTTGATTCTGATTTTGATTGGTGCTCTTAGCGGGAGCCATCCTGAAGAGGTTGACCACCGTTAGCACATTAACAGATAAAAGAAGCTGAATCCAACGGAATGAAAATTGCAACATATAGTCTTCACATCCGAACAAAATGAACGAATGCATTCCTCTTGAAATGGTCACATATCCATAAATTGAGAAGGCACTTAGAATATAGGTAGAGAAATAAATCAACAAGGTACGGATCAAGAACGAATAATCGGTAAGAAATCCCAATCTCAAACCAACTATCCGTGGAAGAAGAACTAGAGCTACGAGAATTCCCACCTATGAAACTCCCGAACCTTTCCGCTTATGCAATCAGGTGTTGGGGATACAGGGGAAGCATAATATCTCACCCAAATCTAGCAAATCCTACATCCAGCTGTATCCATCCTTCAACACATAACCGAGAAAAACTTCGGAAACCATCTACCTCAACCTTCGAAAAGCATCCGTTATACAAGTTATGGCGATACTCCCGAACTCCCGCCCCAATACTGGGTGGCGTCGAGGTTATCTCACCAATGAACTGCATAAAAGAGATTTTCGATGTCGGCGTACTAAACTCAGGTATTCCAGAACTGCAACGATAAAATTATGACGACAACACCTCAGAGCTCAACTCCCCGGGACACTTCCACAAAATCCCTGACAGGAGGCACCGAGACAATGTTCTCGTCATAAAACCATCGGAACGATTCCAAGATACCCGCGTGATCCTAATTTTTTTTGTGAAATTTGAGAAGAGAAGAGTCAAAACTCTACATCAGGATGCCTTACCAGAGTGATGAGGAGACTGGGAAGTAAAAAGAATTCCTAAACTCTCCGATATATAATTCCTAAATGACTGAAAACATTTTTCTAGACACAACTCGGCCGCTAATAACGATCAAGCAATGGGGCTCCTAAGGTCGGGGAAGGCTCTGATTACCAACTTATAACGCCCTCGATGCGGCTATAGCTCCCACGTGTCAAGGCACGACTTAGAGACATAACCACATTGAAAGCAATGTCGCAAGTTAGGCAAGCATCACAACATCCCATGTAATATAAATAATAAAGGGGAGATAACATAGTTGGCTTACACTCGCCACGTCAATCAAAGTACATAAGTAGCATTACAACATTCAAACACTCATGGCCTGACTACGGCGCCAAAATAAAAGATAACCCAACATGCGACAAGGTCCCGATCACCCCAACTGGGCACCACTACTGATCATCAGGAAAAGAAACATAGTATCGCTGAGAGTCCTCGTCGAACTCCCACTTGAGCTCAAGCGCGTCACCTGGGGCGGAATCATCAGGCCATGCATCTGGTTTAATAGTAATCTATGAGCAACAGGGACTCAGCAATCTCGCACCCTCGCGATCAAGACTATTTAAGCTTAATAGGTAAGGCAAGGTAAATATAAGTGGAGCTGCAACAAGCGACTAGCATATATGGTGGCTATCCTGTTCGCAAAAGAGAGCGAGAAGAGGAGGCAAAGCGCGAACGCATAACTAAAGAGGGCAAACCTGCGGCAAGCATTACTCCAACACCGTGTCCACTTCCCGGACTCCACCGAGAAGAGGCCATCACGGTAACTCACACGGTTGATTCATTTTAATTAAGTTAAGGTTCAAGTTATCTACAACCGGACATTAACAAATACCCATCTGCCCATAACCGCGGGCATGGCTTTCGAAAGTTCAAATCCCTGCAGGGGAGTCCCAACTTAGCCCATGACAAGCTCTCACGGTCAACGAAGGAATATACCTCCTCCCGAGACGTTCCGATCAGACTCGGTATCCCGGTTCTTCAAGACACTTCGACAGGTTAAAACAAATCCAGCAACACCGCCCGAATGTGCCGACAAATCCCGATAGGAGCTGCACATATCTCGTTCTCAGGGCACACTCAGATTGTCTTAGGTACAGGTAGGCCAGCCCAGAGTTGCCCCTGGTGGCCACCGGCAGCTGACAGGTGGACCAACACTCAGAGGAGCACTGGCCCGGGGGAGGGGGGTTAAAATAAGATGACCCTCGGGCTCCGGAAACCCAAGGGAAAAAGAGGCTAGGTGGAAAATGGTAAAACCAAGGTTGGGCATTGCTGGAAGAGCTTTAATCAAGGCGAACTATCAAGGGGTTCCCATTATAACCCAACCGCGTAAGGAACGCAAAATCCGTGAACATAACACCGATATGACGGAAACTAGGGAGGCAAGAGTGGAACAAAACACTAGGCGAGAGGCCGAGCCTTCCACCCTTTACCAAGTATATAGATGCATTAAGATAACAAGGCAATATAATGATATCCCAACAAGTAAATAAATGTTCCAACAAGGAACGTTCTCCAATCTTCACCTGCAACTAGCAACGCTATAAGAGGGGCTGAGCAAAGCGGTAACATAGCCAAGCAACGGTTTGCTAGGGCATGGTGGGTTAGAGGTTTGACATGGCAATTTGGGAGGCTTGAAAGCAAGTGGTAGGCATCGTAGCATAGGCATAGCAAAAGAGCGAGCATCTAGCAAAGCAAAGATAGTAGTGATTTCGAGGGTATGATCATCTTGCCTGCAAAGTTGTCAGAGTTGACTGGATCCTCAAAAGCAAACTCAACGGGCTACTCGTTAGCGAACTCGTCTCCCGGCTCTACCCAAACAAGACAAACAAGCAACAATGACACAATCAACCACGTGCAGAGCTCAAACAATATGATGCAAAGATGGTATGCTATGCGGGATGCAATATGTGATGCATATGCAAGATTTGACAAGGAATGCATGAACCTGGCCTCAACTTGGTAATCCAAGTGTACCACTGGAAAGATGATATGAAATCGCTTGAAAACAATATAAAGATCACCGGAATCGGAGTTACGGTGTGGAAATGGCAAGCAATTCAAATATGACCACGTTCTGCGATTTACAGCAAGTAGCCATCTAAATGCAACAATATGAACATGCTATAGCACCCAAAAATGGCATCAAAATACATGGCTGGAATGCATTCATGATGCTTAACAAAAGTCTAGCACTGAGCTACGGCTAAATCATCCATTAACAGGTTCAAACAAGCATGGCAAAAATGCATATGGTAAACAGATCTCAGACTTAGTGAAATTAACACTTGTCTGGAATTTCAGATCAGGTAGCACTCTTCGGAGCATGACAACTATATGCTACAGGACCTGAACATGGCAAAGTAAAACATGGCATGGAGCTACTCAAAGAGCTTAACAAAAGTCCCTTAGTGACCTTGAGCCAAAAGGGATCAGAAAATACATTTTCAAGCATGTGAACATGGCAAAAACATAATCAGTTCTCAGACTTTGTGAAAACTGGAGCATGCTGAAAACAAATATCAAGTAGGCATGTTTACGAGCTCAATGCACTCACTACAGAGCAAGTCATGAAAAACTAATCATACACCCATCAAGAATACACAAAATGCAAGCTAGACATGGCAAGAACAATAACATAGCATGCACGGATCAACTACAATATCATCGGCAAAATCGCTAACAAGTAGACAATCTGCCCAGATTCACGAAATAGCAAAAGTAGAGCTCGATTGACTCAAGGTAGGGTGCTTCATAATTGCAAAAAAGCATGGATGGATAGAGCACTACAAGATTAATAAAACATCCTTACTGATCATCCTCAAAAGAGGCACGGATCACTAGGAAACAACACGAACATATGGCCATATGAGATAAACATGTCAAGGACTTAGTGAAAATGCTAAGTCCCTGAAAACAGCATTACCAAGTGCCTCACTTTGCAAGCTTGTGCTAGTCACCACACACATCACAAAAATACATGGGTTGCACCTCTGGAAAGATGGCAAAACCCTTAACAAAACATATGTAGAGCTCATGGGCATAGCATGCACACAATAATCATGGCAAAAATGACAAATATCTAATTGGAGCAGCAGATTTGACAATTATCTCAAGTAGCACTCTTTTAACAGCATTTCGGGCATCAAGATGAACTCAAATGAAAATGATGCAATGGAATGAAATGATGTTCTCTCTGAGACGAACATTTTGATATGCTATATGGCCAAAACGGAGCTACGGATGCAAAGTTACGATGCGATGAACAAGGGCATATGAACTAGGGTTTCGGGAGAAAGTCAACCCGAGATATTTGGATCTAGATCCAGATCCGGGGCACGTTTCCCGAGGTCTGCCGGAATCACTGTTCACCGGAGGGAGGAAGCTCGCCGGGGGTCGAAGTTGAGGAAGGAGAGGCCGGATCCCGTGGTGGAGCTCGCCGGGGCGTCGTGGAGGAGCTCTGGGCGGCGAGGTGGAGGTCCGGCGCGGCGGAGGCGGCAGACGACGGAGCGCCGACGAGGTTGGCGGCGTCGGCAGGCGGTGGCCGGCGCGGGAAAAACTGCGGCGGCGCCCGGTGGAGGAGCGCGGCGGCTCGTTGAGAGGAGGCGGCGGCGCGCGCCTTGGGCCGGGGAGGGCCCGTGGCGGGCCTTGCGGGCCGCGGCGGAGTGAGAGGAGGCGGGCGACAGGTGGCTGGTCGCGATTGGTGGCGGCGATGATGTCCGCTAGGCGGCGGACATTGTCCGGCGGCCGAGGTGCTAATGGACTAGGGTTAGGGGAAGAATGAACCGCAAATTTTTAGGGGGGTGCCCTTTATATAGAGGTAGAGGAGGCTAGGAAGCTCCAAATGAGGTGCGGTTTGCAGCCACGCCATCGTGATCGAATGCTCTAGATGATGGAGAGGGTTTAGGTGGGTTTTGGGCCAAATTGGAGGGGTGTTGGGCTGCAACACACACGAGGCCTTTACGGTCCCTCGGTTAACCGTTGGAGTATCAAACGAAGTCCAAATGATACGAAACTTGACATGCGGTCTACCGGTAGTAAACCAAGGCCGCTTGGCAAGTCGCGGTCCAATCCGGAAATGTTTAATCCCCACACACGAAAGAAAGGTAGAAATGATCACCGGAGGAGAATGAAGCGCCGGAATGCAAAATGGACAACGGGGAAAATGCTCGAATGCATGAGATGAACACGTATGCAAATGCAATGCACACGATGACATGATATGAGATGCATGACAGCGATAACAACACACGGAGACAAGAACCCGAACCCGAGAAAATAAAATAACTTAAGGCCGGAAACGGCAAGAGCTGGGGTACATATTGGGTAAGTCACATCCGGGGTGTTACAACACTCCACCACTATGAAAGGATCTCGTCCCGAGATCTAGGACTGAAAGAACGCCGGTTACTCAGAACGGAGGTGATCCTCGCGTTCCCAGGTAGCTTCACGGTCGGAATGGTGTGACCACTTGACTTTGAGGAATTTGATTGACTTGTTGCGAGTCTTGCGTTCAGTCTCTTCAAGAATAGCAACGGGGTGCTCACGGTAAGAGAGATCTTCTTGGAGCTCAATGTCCTTGAAGTTGACGGTGCGGTCAGGAGTCTTGAAGCACTTTCGAAGCTGAGAGACATCGAACACATCATGAACATTTGCAAAGTTTGAAGGAAGCTCGAGATGATAGGCGAGATCGCCTCTCTTGCTGACAATCTTGAAAGGTCCCACGTATCTGGGGGCAAGCTTCCCTTTGATACCGAAGCGACGAGTACCTTTCATTGGAGAGACGCGGAGGTAAACATGATCTCCGATCTCGAAAGCCAAATCATGGTGCTTACTATCATAGTAGCTCTTCTGGCAGGATTGGGCTGCTTTGAGGTTATCTCGAATGACTTTGCACATTTCCTCTTCCTCTATGATTAAGTCATTACCCAAAAGCTGACGTTCACCGGTTTCAGACCAGTTGAGAGGGGTACGGCACTTCCTGCCATACAGAATTTCAAATGGGGCCTTGCCCGAACTTGCTTGAAAACTGTTGTTGTAGGAGAATTCAGCATAAGGAAGACAATCCCCCCACTTCATGCCGAAGGAGATCACACAAGCCCTGAGCATATCTTTAAGAATCTAATTGAGACGCTCGACTTGGCCGCTAGTTTGGGGATGGAAAGCTATGCTGAAGCGGATGTTGGAGCCCATGGCCTTCTGAAAAGAATCCGAAAACTTGGAGGTAAATATGCTGCCACGGTCTGAAGAGATCACTTGTGGAATACCGTGGAGAGAGACAATTCGAGAGGTATAGAGTTCCGCCAATTGAGCTGCAGTGATTGACTCTTTGATAGCCAGAAAGTGAGCCACTTTAGTGAGTTTGTCGATGACAACGAATATAGCATCATTGCCACGCTTGGACTTTGTAAACCCAGTCACGAAGTCCATTTCTATGTGGTCAAACTTCCATTCTGGAATGGCAAGAGGTTGAAGGAGACCCGCTGGTCTTTGGTGTTCTGCCTTCACTTTTCTGTAGACATCACACTCATTTACGAACTGAGCAATCTCGCGCTTCATTCGAGTCCACCAATAAGCCTGCTTGAGGTCCTGATACATCTTCGTACTCCCAGGGTGGATGGAGAGGAGAGAATTGTGAGTCTCGTTCATGATCACTTTACGGAGGTCACCTTTGGGCACAACAATACGATCCTCGAAGAAGAGAGTATCCTTGTCATCAAGGCGGTAGCACTTGTACTTGGGTTGACTCTTGGCAATCCCAATCTTCACCTTTTTCACCATAGCATCAAGAAGCTGAGCTTGGCGAATCTGGTCTTCCAAGGTAGGAGAGACTTGAAGGTTGGCGAGGAAACCTTGAGGAACAACTTGCAGATTAAGTTTGCGGAAAGCTTAACAAAGCTCGGGTTGATAAGGCTTGAGAATCAGATTGTTGCAATAAGCCTTCCTGCTCAATGCGTCAGCAATCACATTGGCCTTGCCTGGAGTATACTCGATACTCGGATTATACTCTTGAATCATTTCGACCCATCGAGTTTGCCTGAGGTTGAGATTAGGCTGAGTGAAGATGTACTTGAGACTCTTGTGGTTAGTGAAGATGTCCACTTTTCTTCCCAATAAGAGATGTCTCCAAGTCAAAAGAGCATGCACAACTGCCGCCAACTCGAGATCATGAGTTGGGTAGTTCTTCTCGTTGGGCTTCAACTGGCGAGAGGTATAAGCAACAACTTTCTTCTCTTGCATCAACACTGCGCCAAGACCTTGGAGAGAGGCATCACAAAAGACCTCGTATGGCTTGGATTCATCAGGCGGAGTCAGAACTGGAGCAGTGATCAATTTCTCTTTCAAAGTGTTGAAAGCGATGTCACACTCCGGAGACCAAACGTACTTGACGTGCTTCTGGAGAAGATTTGAGAGAGGCTTCGCGATCTTAGAAAAGTTTTCAACGAATCTTCGACAATAGCTTGCGAGACCGAGGAAGCTACGGAGTTGCTTCACGTTCCGAGGAGGTTCCCAATTCACAATTGCAGACACCTTCTCAGGATTCACCGCAATGCCAAATTGGAGGGGGTTTAGGTGGGTTTTGGGGCCAAATTGGAGGGGTGTTGGGCTGCAACACACACGAGGCCTTTACGGTCCCTCGGTTAACCGTTGGAGTATCAAACGAAGTCCAAATGATACGGAACTTGACAGGCGGTCTACCGGTAGTAAACCAAGGCCGCTTGGCAAGTCTCAGTCCAATCCGGAAATGTTTAATCCCCACACACGAAAGAAAGGTAGAAATGACCACCGGAGGAGAACGAAGCACCGGAATGCAAAACGGACAACGAGGAAAATGCCCGAATGCATGAGATGAACACGTATGCAAATGCAATGCACATGATGACATGATATGAGATGCATGACAACGATAACAACACACGGAGACAAGAACCCGAACCCGAGAAAATAAAATAACTTAAGGCCGGAAACGGCAAGAGTTGGGGTACATATTGGGTAAGTCACATCCGGGGTGTTACACTGGACGGACTCCAGAAATGTATCAGGAATATGGCAAGCAAGAAGCTCAAGCTTGTCAACATAGTCCAGGTCATGCTCTTCCGCCGGATCCTCCCGTGTCAACAACGGGATTTTAACTTATTTGAGTTCGACCCGGCCCGGCACCAGACTCTAAGCGAGCTCTTCGACACGATGCATAAGGACGTCTGGAGGGTGCTGTTCAAGGGCGCCGAGGTCCCTCCTTATCTTACCGAGGACCGCGGGCTAAGTGCGAAGCGCCTAGCGCATTCGGTGAGTTCTATACATTCGGTAGGATATTTATTCCCCCTAGCTTAACCATGTGCGGGGTCTGAGCTCCATGCCTTTGACAGGACTGGGTGGAGACGTCGGGGCATATTAACTGTCCGGCCCCTCTACCCAAAGACAATGCAGATGCTCTCCTGACGGAGATGCTGACTCCGGCTCCTTACCAGGTGCCGGAGAAGACCAAGAAGAAGGCCAAGGGAACCCAAAAGAGTTCCCGGTGCCAGGTGGTATCGGACTCATCGTCCGATGAATCCGCGACGCACTCCTCCCCCGAAGATGAGGAGGAAGATGAAGATGCTCCCCCTCTAGTCAGGGAAGACAAGAAAAGGAAGGCCGCCCCAACTAGGGGGGGCGAAGGGTCCAAGAAGGGAAGGACTCTCCTTCCGGACTACTCCACCACCGCCGCCGAAGGCGAAGACGAGTGGCTGCTCAGGGCCAAGCCCCTGTCGAAGTCGTAAGTATTCGGATGCCAGAGTAACTCATAGCATACCTTTGTCGCACTGCTTCTCCTAACGCCGAATTATGATTATGCAGACCGCCCCGAGCCCGTATCGACGTATCCTCGTCGAACGGCTCCCTGGACTCGTCGGATATGGATAGCGATCCACTTTCGACCGCCACCTCCCCTTGCCCTACGGACAACGCCGAGGTATTGTCTCAAGAGGCACCGGGTCGAGGGGAGACAGTCTCAGAGGCACCTCAAGGCGACCTTCCGGACTCCGGGAGCAGAGGGAGCAAGGCTCCCGAGGGCTCCGAGTTTGGCCCTCAACCGAACACCGCGCCGGAACCTCCAGTGGTTCCGGACTCGGCAGGCGGCCTCCTTCCAAGAAGGGAAAGATGCCTGTGCTGGTGACCTCTGTCCATCCAGAGGCACCGGACAATCTGTTGGGAGCGCTTCGCGGCGCTTCCATCGACGAAGAGCACCGCACTATTATGAGTGCGGTGATCCAGAAGGTTCAGTCCGCCAAGAGCGGACTGACTGAAGCCTGTGCCAGCCTTCTGACAGGCTTTGAGGTAAGTATTTGAAATGTAGGAAAAATATTACCGCATAGACAGTAGCCCCTGATGCTCTGTTTGGTGTTCAAAAAGAAAAGCCGAATAGAGGATCAACTAATATCTGCAGGAGTCTAATATAAGTATGTCTATATGCGTATGCAGGCTTCGCTGCTGACCTCAGCGGCACCGAATGCGGAGGCCGCCGTATAGAAGCAGGACCTCGAAGGGTCCAAGAAAGAGCTCGGCCTTGCCAAGAGGCAGCTCGAGGAGAACAAAGGTAAGCAATACCTAGTCTATAGATGTGTATATGTACAAAAAGGATGCGATTGCAAAGTGATATGATCATCTTTAATTTGCCAGGGGCCACGACCGAGGTGGCAACCTTGAAGCAAGCGCTATCCGAGGCCGAAAACAAAGCGGCCTAGGAGCGCACCGAGCGGGAAAAACAAGAGGCATGGGTGGGCGAGGTGCAGCCAGAACTCCATTCTCTCGTGACGAAGCACGAGGCGTTGGAGCTTGACTTGAAGACGCGAGAGTCCGAGCTTGCCGCGGCCCTCGAGAGCGCAAAGAATGCCAAGGCTGAAGCCCAAAAGGGCCTCCAGGAGATTGATGCGATGAAGAAGATAGCGGCGGGTAAGGCATTCAATATGCAAAGCAAGCATGTGAAAGTAAATTACTTGTTACTTACCTGAGTCCGGAGCTCTCCAGGAGCATTCGCAGATTTGCCCCGCAGTGTGCCGGATGCCGCACAGTTTTTTACCAGGCCGAGGAGGGAAGCTCAATGGAGAAGCTGTTCTGGTCTCAGTATACTGGGACCGAACACCCGATGCCTCTGAGCGACCAGTTGAAGCAACTGGTCGAGCTGCACAAGGCGGCCGAACAGGCCATGAAGGGCTTTATAGTCCGGATGTGGCCTGGCGACACCCTTCCCAACAGCTACTTCGGCCTGGTGAGGCGGCTTGTGGATGCCTGCCCATGGCTGGAAGTCATCAAGCGGTCCATTTGCATCGAAGGTGCACGCCGGGCTTTTGCCCGTGCGAAGGTGCACTGGGCTAAGATGGACGCCGTGAAGCTGGTGAAGGAGGGGCCGCCGCAGGGCAAGGAGCATCGCCACCCTGAGATGTACTATGAGGGTGTCCTGAAGGGTGCCCGTCTTGTAGCGGATGAGTGTGCGAAAGATGTAATATTTGAGTAAACTTGCTCGTGTAACCCTGTATTGTGAAAACTTGTTCATATGCGCTATGCAATGCTTGTCTGAATTTAAAATATTACCTTCTGTTCGGCTGTTTATCAAATCTGAGAGATGGCTAGTCGTCGGCTTCTGCCCCCACGCCACGAGTGCTGGGGTGTTCGGGATAAACCTGAGCACTCTTGTTCCCATTTTTGTGTCCTTCGAGGGAGATGCTCAGCACAACGAACAAGGCAATCAGACTATAATGCGTTATCACTCTCACTTAGCCATAGAATTCTATAATTTTAAATTTTGGCGAAGCCCCTAGTATTCGGAAGGCCGAATTCGGGGCGCTATACACGCCTTAAGCCAGACAGGGCCGATTCCTCGCTCTAAGTGGCATAAGTCTTCAGGGACTTGAAACCTCTCGAACAACGACCAGTCTCTCGCCTTATCATGACAGTCAGTTTTAGCTTTCTCTACTGAGGTGCTTAGCCCAGCAGAACCGGGGCACAATCACAGTAGTTCTCCCAGTGCTACCTTAGCCGATATAGCGGAACGTAAGGTACCAAAACATGGGAGCCGGGCAAACCCAACTATTGACCCAAGACATGATTCGGAGCTGATGCATATAATGCTATAAGTTCGGGGTGCCACACTGTCGAAAGTGTTTAGACTTCTCACGCCGTATTATGGGGTATGCTTAAGCCCCTAGCGTATTGGCTGTATTATGGGGTATGCTCACGCCGTATTACGGGTACCAGAATGTACGGGTATGCTTAAGCCCCTAGCGTATATAAGGAAGAATACAATAATAGTCTTAATGCTATGCCTTGTTTATTCGAAAAGGTGCGTTAAAGCAGAATGATACAAGTAGTGCGATAAGAAAAAAGTAGGACTATTTGACATGTCCCTTCCAAGGGCAAGACGAGGAATAGTATTAAAGCAAATATTTCACTCGTTATCGTAATCCACCTGGGAGTTCCGTGGTGTGACGTAGCTTTCTGCCTCTTTGGTTGCTGCATCATGTGTTCGGCAATCATAATGTCGGACAGGGTTTCCAGAGATTAAACTCCTGAAAGAGAAAAGTAACAAAGCGGGAAGCCCCTAGTGCGGTTTAAGCCGCGTCTTGGAGCATGCCGCAGTCGTGCCCCACTCCCCACCTATGCCCATGGTATTTTTAATGCGTAATTATGTACGTGTGGCATGGATTTAGCCGTTTGGCTGGGACCGGGGTGGGGGCCGCATTGCTATGCGAGCTCGGAACGTGCCAAGCGGTCCAGTTGCCGATTACTCCGGGCCGCTTGAAGTTGTCCGGTTCTTTAATCGCCGAACTAGTGGATTGCCTTAAGAGGCTGCTTTGTGCTTCTGCTGCGAGGGCCGCAGTGTGCTCCTCCGTGCGGAGAGAGCGCTCTGTGTTTCCATTGACTGTGATGACCCCCCGAGGTCCTGGCATCTTGAGCTTGAGATATGCATAATATGGTACCGCATTGAATCTTGTGAATGCGGTTCGCCCGAGCAGTGCATGGTAGCCACTGCGGAACGGGACTATGTCGAAGATTAATTCTTCTCTTCGGAAGTTATCCGGGGATCCAAAGACCACTTCCAGTGTGACTGAGCCTATGCAATGGGCCTCTACACCTGGTATAATGCCTTTAAAGGTCGTTTTTGTGGGTTTGATCCTTGAGGGGTCTATACCCATTTTGCGCACTGTGTCCTGATAAAGTAGGTTCAGGCTAGTGCCGCCATCCATAAGGACTCGAGTGAGGTGAAATCCGTCAATGATAGGGTCTAGGACCAATGCGGTGAATCTGCCATGATGGATACTAGTGGGGTGGTCCCTGCGGTCGAAGGTGATCGGACAGGAAGACCATGGGTTGAACTTTAGGGTGACTGGCTCCAACGCATATACGTCCCTGAGCGCACACTTCCGCTCCCTCTTGGGGATGTGGGTTGCGTATATCATGTTCACCGTCCGCATTTGAGGGGGGAACCTCTTCTGTCCTCTGGTGTTCGGCTGCCGGGGCTCTTCCTCGTCATCGCTATGTGACCCCTTATCTTTGTTTTCGGCATTTATCTTGCCGGCTTGCTTGAACACCAACAATCCCTGTTGGTGTGGTTGGCTGGTTTGTCGGGGGTGCCGTGTATTTGGCACGAGCGATCGAGTATACGATCCAAACTGGACGGGCCCAGAGTGCTTCTTTTGAATGGCTTTTTCTGCTGACCGGGTTTAGAGCCTTTGAATCCGGCATTGACTGCCGTATCCTCGGTATTGTCGCTGTTAATGCGGCGCTTATGTTTGTTGCGATGTGATTTGCCATTGCCATCCTTGGTATCCGAAGTACCATGGTTCTTTGATATGTTATTGCTGCGAGCCAGCCAGCTGTCTTCTCCCGCACAAAAGCGGGTCATGAGTGTCGGGAGGGCTGCCATAGATTTCGGCTTTTCCTAACCAAGGTGTCGGGCGAGCCACTTGTCGCGGATGTTGTGCTTAAAAGCTGCTAGGGCCTCTGCATCCGGACAGTCGACGATTTGATTTTCTTTGTCAGGAACCGTGTCCAGAATTGCCTGGCCGATTCCTCTGGCTACTGAATTATGTGGCTCAAGTCATCGGCATCTGGTGGTCGCACATAAGTGCCCTAAAAGTTGTTGAGGAATGCGGCTTCCAGATCTTCCCAACAGCCAATGGACTCTGGTGGCAAGCTATTGAGCCAATGCCGAGCTGGTCCTTTGAGTTTGGGTGGGAGGTATTTGATGGCGTGTAGGTCATCGACGCGGGCCATGTGGATGTGTAGGAGGAAATCCTCGATCCATACCGCAGGATCTGTTGTGCCGTCGTATGATTCTATATTTACGGGTTTGAAACCCTCTGGGATTTGATGATCCATTACTTCGTCTGTGAAGCATAAGGGGTGTGCGGCGCCTCTGTACTGGGCTATATCGCGACGCAGCTCAAATGAGTCTTGCCCGCTGTGTTCGGCCCGGCCGGATTTACTTTTACTGTATCTAGCGTGACGATTATCATCTCGCATAGTGGCGCACCCTCGTGATCCGTAGATCGATCTTGCGTGTTTTGCTTTGTCCTCCAATACATCTCGCAGGTCTGGCGTATTTCCCCCAACCTTTTTATTTGAATGGCATTGGGGTGCGGGCTGAGCTTTTGGCTGGAATGCATCTCTGTCGCGGCGGCGAGGTGGCCGATCAGCCACGTCATACGCTGGGGATGGTGCTTCCTCCTCCAGTCGGGGTAGCAGCCTGCACTTTGGGTAACTCTTGGAGGGGCGTTCGAGTTTATATTCCTCGGCCACCAGGACCTCAGTCCATCTGTCAGCTAGCAAATCTTGATTAGCTTGAAGTTGATGCTGCTTTTTCTTTAGGCTATTTGCCGTGGCTATAAGCCGGCACTTGAAGCGCTCTTGTTCAACAGGATCCTCTGGCACGACGAATTCTTCATCGTCGAGGCTTGCCTTGTCTTCAGAGGGAGGCATGTAATTATCATCCACCGCCTCTCCATCTGCCGCTCTCTCTGGAAGGCTGGCTTCTCCATCCTCCTGCCCTAAATCTTGCTGGAGGGGATTGTTGCCGTCTTCGGCACTATCCGGAGTGCTATTATCTCCTGTGTCGGTATCACCACTTTTGCCGTGGCGGGTGTGGGAGTCCTGGATTAGGGGGTCTCCGGACAGCCGGACTATATCCATTGGACGGACTGTTAGACTATGAAGATACAAGATTGAAGACTTTGTCTCGTGTCCGGATGGGACTCTACTTGGCGTGGAAGGAAAGCTAGGCATTACGGATATGGATATCTCCTCCTTTGTAACCGACCTTGTGTAACCCTAGCCCTCTCTGGTGTCTATATAAACCGGAGGGTTTTAGTCCGTAGAAAAAACAACAACTACAACATACAATCAAACCATAGGCTAGCTTCTAGGGTTTAGCCCCTCTGATCTCGTGGTAGATCTACTCTTGTACTACCCATATCATCAATATTAATCAAGCAGGACGTAGGGTTTTACCTCCATCAAGAGGGCCCGAACCTGGGTAAAACATCGTGTCCCCTGCCTCCTGTTACCATCCGGCCTAGACGCATAGTTCGGGACCCCTACCCGAGATTCGCCAGTTTTGACACCGACATTGGTGCTTTCATTGAGAGTTCCTCTGTGTCATCACTTTTAGGCCCGATGGCTCCTCCGATCGTCAACAACGATGCAGTCCAGGGTGAGACCTTTCTCCCTGGACAGATCTTCGTGTTCGGCAGCTTTGCGCTGCAGGCTAATTCGCTTGGCCGTATGGAGCAGATTGAAAGCTACGCCCCTGGCCATCAGGTCAGATTTGGAAGTTTGAACTACACGGCTGACATCCGCGGAGACTTGATATTCGACGGATTCGAGCCATAGCCGAGCGCGCCGCATTGTCACGATGGGTATGACCTAGCTCTGCCACCGAACAGTGCCCTGGAGGCCGCGCCCGCATCAGCTCCGACCCTTAGCTCGAAGCCAACTGGGCCGATTGTGGACGGGTGGCTAGACACCGCCTCGGGGGCTGCGGTCTCAACGGCGATCGAGCCGAACACCAGCCTCATCCTCTGCGAAGCCCGTGACTCCAAGGTGCTGGACTCTTTTCCGGACTCCGAACCTTCCGCGCCCCTGCCAATCGAATCCGATTGGGCGCCGATCATGGAATTCACCGCCGCGGATATCTTTCAGCACTCGCCCTTCGACGACATTCTGAATTCACTAAGGTCTCTCTCTTTGTCAGGAGAGCCCTGGCCGGACTATGGCCAACAGGATTGGGATGCAAACGACGAAGAATTTGACACCCACCCACCACCCACTTCGTAGCCACTGTCGATGATTTAACCGACATGCTTGACTTCGACTCCGAAGACATCGACGGTATGGACAACGATGTAGGAGACGAACATGAACCAGCGCCTATAGGGCACTGGAAAGCCACCTCATCATACGATATATACATGGTGGATACACCCAAAGAAGGCAATGGCGACGAGATAGCGGAGGATGACCCCTCCAAGAAGCAACCCAAGCACCGACGTCAGCGCCGCCGCTCTAAGTCCCGCCAAAGCAAAAATGGTGATACCAGCACAGGAGATAATAACACTCCGGATAGTGCCGAAGACAACAACAATCCCCTCCAGCAGGATTTAGAGCAGGAGGATGGAGGAGCCAGCCCTCCTGAGAGAGCGGCAGATGGAGAGGAGGAGGATGATAATTACATGCCCCCCTCCGAAGAAGAGGCAAGCCTCGGCGATGACGAATTTGCTGTGCTAGAGGATCCCGTCGAACAAGAGCGCTTCAAGCGCCGGCTTATGGCCACGGCAAATAGCCTGAAGAAAAAGCAGCAGCAGCTTCAAGCTGATCAAGATCTGCTAGCTGACAGATGGACTGAAGTCCTCGCTGCTGAGGAACATAAACTCGAGCGCCCCTCCAAGAGTTACCCAAAGTGCAGGTTGCCACCCCGACTGGAGGAAGAAGCGTGTGATGCGGCTGATCGGCCACCTCGTGGCCGTGATAGAGAGGCGTTCCAGCCAAAAACTCAGCCCGCACCCTGACGCCATTCAAATAAAAAGGCATGGGGAAACACACCAGACCTGCGAGACGTATTGGAGGACAAAGCAAAGCATGCAAGATCGATCTACGGATCACGAGGGCGCGCCACTATGTGAGATGATAAACGTCACGCCAGATACAGTAAAAGTAAATCCGTCTGGGCCGAACGCAGCGGGCAAGACCGATTCGAGCTGCGTCGCGACATAGCCCAATACAGAGGCGCCGCACACCCTTTATGCTTCACAGACGAAGTAATGGATCATCAAATCCTAGAAGGTTTCAAACCTGTAAATATTGAATCATACGACGGCACTACAGATCCTGTGGTATGGATCGAGGATTTCCTCCTCCACATCCACATGGCCCGCAGTGATGACTTACACGCCATCAAATACCTCCCACTAAAGCTCAAAGGACCAGCGCGGCATTGGCTTAACAGCTTGCCAGCAGATTCCATTAGCTGTTGGGAAGATCTAGAAGCCGCATTCCTCGACGACTTTCAGGGCACTTATGTGCGACCGCCAGATGCCGATGACTTGAGCCACATAATTCAGCAGCCAGAAGAGTTGGCCAGACAATTCTGGACTCGGTTCCTTACAAAGAAAAATCAAATCGTCGACTGTCCGGATGCAGAGGCCTTAGCGGCTTTCAAACACAACATCCGGGACGAGTGGCTAGCCCGGCACCTTGGTCAGGAAAAGCCGAAATCTATGGGAGCCCTCATGACACTCATGACCCGCTTTTGCGCGGGAGAAGACAGCTGGCTGGCTCGGAGTAATAACATATCAAAGAACCATGGTACCTCGGATACCAGGGACAGCAATAGCAGGTCACGTCACAACAAACATAAGCGCCGCATTAATAGCGATAATACTGAGGATACGACAGTCAATGCCGGATTCAAAGACTCTAAACCCGGTCAGCGGAAGAAGCCATTCAAACAAAGTACGCCGGGCCCGTCCAGTTTGGACCGCATACTCGATCGCTCGTGTCAAATACACGGCACCCCCGATAAGCCAGCCAACCACACCAATAGGGATTGTTGGGTATTCAAGCAGGCCGGCAAGTTAATTGCCGAAAACAAAGATAAGGGGCCACATAGCGATGACGAGGAGGAGACCCGGTAGCCGAATACCGGAGGACAGAAGAGGTTCCCCCCACAAGTGCGGACGGTGAACATGATATATGCAACGCACATCCCCAAACGGGAATGGAAGCGTGCGCTCAGGGACATATATGCGTTGGAGCCAGTCGCCCCAAAGTTCAACCCATGGTCCTCCTGGCCGATCACCTTCGATCGCAGGGACCACCCCACTAGTATCCGTCATGGCGGATTCGCCGCACTGGTCCTAGACCCAATCATTGACGGATTTCACCTCACTCGAGTCCTTATGGATGGCGGCAGTAGCCTGAACCTACTTTATCAGGACACAGTGCGTAAAATGGGTATAGACCCCTCAAGGATCAAACCCACAAAAACAACCTTTAAAGGCGTCATTCCATGTGTAGAGGCCCATTGCATAGGCACAATTACACTGTAAGTGGTCTTCAGATCCTCGGATAACTTCCGAAGCAAAGAGTTAATCTTTGATATAGTTCCGTTCCGCAGTGGTTATCATGCCCTGCTCGGGCGAACCGCATTTTCTAGATTCAATGCGGTACCGCATTATGCATACCTCAAGCTCAAGATGCCAGGACCTCGCGGAGTTATTACTGTAAATGGAAACACAGAGCGCTCTCTCCGAACAGAGGAGCACACCGCGGCCCTCGCAGCAGAAGCGCAAAGCAGCCTCTCAAGGCAATCAACCAGTTCGGCGTTCCAAAACCCAGACACCGTCAAGCGCGCTTGGTGCAATCGGCAAACAGACCGTCTGGCACGATCTGAGCTCGCATAGCAATGCGGCCCCCACCCCAGTCCCAGCCATACGGCGAAACTCGTGCCACACGTACATAATTACGCATTAAAAATACCATGGGCACAGATGGGGAGGGGGCACAACTGCGGCATGCCCCAAGACGCGGCTTAAACCACACTAGGGGCTCCCCGTTTAGGTTATTCTTCTCTTTTTTCAGGACCGTAATCTCTGGAAACACTGTCCGGCAGCATTATTGCCGAACACATGATGCAGCAACCAAGGAGGCAGACAGCTACGTCACACCACGAAATTACCAGGTGGATTACAGTAACGAGCGAAATATTCGATTTAATATCATTCCTCAGCTTGCCCTTGGAAGGGACATAGTCCTACTATTTGCTTATCACACTATCTGTATCATTCCGCTTTAACGCAATTTCTTTTTTAAACAATGCATAACACTACGCCTATTATTGCACTCTTGTTTTATATATATGTGTCCATTAATGACGCCTTGCAACCGTACACTTTTGTACAGCCGATACACCAGGGGCTTAAGTACCCATAATATGGTGTGAGAAGTCCGAAACACTTTCATAAAGTGCGGCACCCCGAACTTATAGCATTATATGCATCATCTCCGAATCATGTCTTTGGTCATATGTTGGGTTTGCCCGGCTCCTATGTTTTGGTACCTTACGTTCCGCTCTAGCGGCTAAGGTAGCGCTAGGAGAACTACTGTGATTGTGCCCCAGTTCTGCCGGGCTTAGCACCTCAGTAGAGAAAGCTAAAACTGACTGTCATGATAAGGCGAGAGACTGGTTGCTGTTCGGCGAGGTTTTTGAGTCCCTAAAGACTTATGCCGCTTAGGGTGAGGGGCCGACCCTGTCCGGCTTAAAGGCGTGTATCGCGCCCCGAATTTGGCCTTCCGAATACCAGGGGCTTCGCCGAAAGTTAAAATTATAGAATTCTATGGCTAAGTGAGAGTGATAAAGCATTATTAGTCTGGTTGCCTTGTTCACTGTGCTGAGCACCTCCCTCGAAGGACCCAAACATGGGAACAAGAGTGCTCAGGTTTATCCCGAACACCCCAGCACTCATGGCATGGGGGCAGAAGCCGAGGACTAGCCATCTCTCAGATTGGATAAACAGCCAAAAAGAAGGTAATATTTTAAATTCAAACAAGCGTTGCATAGCGCATATGAAACAAGTTTTCATAAATACAGGATCACACGAGCAAGTTTCATTCAAATATTACATCTTTTGTGCACTCGTCCGCTATGAGACGAGCACCCTGCAGAACACTCTCGTAGTACATCTCGGGGTGGCGATGCTCCTTGCCCTCCGGCGGCCCTTCCTTGATCAGCTTCATGGCGTCTAGCTTGACCCATTGCAAGGTCACACGGGCGAAAGCCCGGCGTGCACCTTCAATGCAGACGGATCGCTTGACGACCTCCAGCCACGGGCAGGCATCCACAAGCTGCCTCACCAGGCCGAAGTAGCTGTTCGGAAGGGCGTCGCCAGGCCACAGTCGGACTATAAAGCCCTCCATGGCCTGTTCGGCCGCCTTGTGCAGTTCGTCCAGGTGCTTTAGCTGGTCGCTCACAGACACTAGGTGTTCGGCCCCAGTATACTAGGCCCAGAACAACTTCTCAGTTGAGCTTCCATCCTCGGCCCAGTAAAACTTTGCGCCATCCAACACGCTGCAGGGAAAATCTGCGAATGCTCCTGGAGAGCTCCCAATTCGGGTAAGTAATCGGTAATTTACTTTTACATGCCTGCTTTGCATATAGAATGCCTTACCCGCCGCTATCTTCTTCATTGCGTCGATCTCCTGGAGGGCCTTTTGGGCTTCGGCCTTGGCACTTTTGGCGCTCTCGAGGGCCGCGGCAAGCTCAGACTCTCGCGTCTTCGAGTCAAGCTCCAACGCCTCGTGCTTCATTACGAGATCCTGGAGCTCTTGCTGCACCTCGCCCACCCGAGCCTCTTGCCTTTCTCGCTCGGTGCGCTCCTTGGCCGCTTTATCTTCGGCCTCGGGCAGCGCTTGCTTTAGGGTCGCCACTTCGGTCGTGGCCCCTGGCAAATTCATGATGATCCTGTCATTTTGCAATCGCATTCGTTTTATACATATCCATGGCCCGGGATCGTTTGCGCCTTTTGGCTCACGTATATGATAGTGTCGCTAGCATCGATATGACAGAGAACCCGAGCCGACATGGCTAGTCGTGAACCCAAAGCGGCACAGACCTATGGTGACAGGCATACATGAATCACATCGAGCATGTTGGTCATCAACGAGTGAATCCGGGCTGTAGCACTGGGCTAACAGGACCCCGGGGAACCCGGGCTGTAGCAGGCTAGGCAGGACTCCGGAAGTCACCGCGTGACATTTCCCCGAAGGGACAGACATAGGAATGAAGTGAAACACATGCCGGCCAGTCAAGTGTCCTGAGAAGTAGTGCTGGGCTAGCAGGACTCCGGTGAACCGGGCTGTAGCGGACTACTATGGCTCAAGGAGCACTAGACTACATTTCCCCATAAGAGAGGCTGCCAAGGATAAACAACTAGATTGTCGTATCCCACACATACCAAGCATTTCAATCATACACACAATATGCTCGATATGTGCGAATACAACATGGCATCACAACAAAACTCTACAACTCAAGTACTTTATTTAATGGCTCCAGGGAGCCATACATAACATGTTCATATAGGTAGGGGTCACATGACCCGACACTCAAGTCATACAAGCATACAAGCACATGCAGAAGCAAATAGTCTGAGTACAGACACTAGAAAGAAAGAAGGCTTCTCGAAGCCTGTCTATCTACATAGGGCCCTCCATGGCCAGGCTCACCACCTGGGTGGCAAGTCACTCATCGACGTCGAGATCTACATAAAACCCATCGGAGGGGGTGGTGTTGTCGTCTGAAAATAGTAATTAAGAAAACGTGAGTACAAAGGTACTCAGCAAGTCTTGCATCAGAACCTACTATATATGCTCATTCTCAAGAAGGTGGTGGAGTTATTGCGGCAAGCCAGCTTTGACTCTTGGCTAAGCAATCCTACGGGGCACCACTAGTAAAATAGTTTCCGCACACGAGTCCACTAATCACCAACACAATACTCCACCGGAGATCCTCCCTCGTCATCCTACGAGAGAGCCATCCTCGGTACTCACACTAATCTTGAGTCTTTTAGTAGTAACCATTAACTTGTCTATGAACTATATAGGCAACCAAGTAGTCGTTTACCGCGGACGCGGCTATTCGAATAGTTTTATACCCTGCAGGGGTGTACTTCGTCACACATGTTTCCAGCACTTAGCGTCTGCACACGACATGTGCTCGGCAGACTTCAAGTGAAAACCAACGTGGGTGTAGACCACGACCTGACTAACCGCACAAGTCTCTAGTCCAGGTTTATCGCCTATTCAGGTTCCATCCGCAAGGAAATCCGGCCGGGGTGTCCTCAACGGCCCCAAACGATGTGTACAGGGTCCCGAGACGCCAAACGGGCGCCCGACATACCCGGCCACAGTGTATCTACCGCGTCATAGCCCACCCCTAGGGTCAGCGCTACGCACGGCCGCCAACACATAACCTACAAACACCAGAAACTAGTTGCAACTCCTGGACAGAGGACGAGAGGGGTCAGTAAGTCAAGCGGGGTCATATTTCAGGGCCCAATGTGTGGTAGTAGCTGAATCTTAAATCACGCATACAGATCTCAGTTCTTATGGACGGCCTCAATGAAACAACCCACCATGTACTCCTACATGGCCTCGCATCGATACCTTTACCAAATCATGTTCAAGACATCCCTCACATTACCGACATAATCATTTCACTCTAGACCTGACACAACTCTAAGCATAGCAGGCATAGCAAGGTAGGAAACACATACATGGCTCAATCAACTCCTACACATGCTAGTGGGTTTCATCTAGTTACTGTGGCAATGACAGGTCATGCAGAGGATAAGGGTTCAACTACAGTAGCACACAGCAGTTTGAAACGTTGTTGTCTTAATGCAGTAAATGAGAGCAGAGGCGAGAACATGGGATTGTATCGATATGATCAATGGGGCTACTTGCCTAATGGAGTAGTAGTAGGGTACTGCCCTTCAGTTGGATACTCGGAGATATCCTCGGAGGCAGAACCTACCACGAGAGACACCACAGAAGATAATCAACACATGGCAATATGCAACAATATGATGCATGCTATGACATGGCAAAATGATGTGTCTTGCCTAATGCAATGTGAAACAAGTTGAAATGGTTCCATTTGAATCAAAGATTCAAATGAAAGCTTAAGCTCTTAAGCATAATAAGTGTATTATCTTGTTTCACCTAAACAGCAAGGTTAAAGTGTTTTTTCAAGCATGAAACCATTACATATGGATAGATTGAATTTTTTTGATCATTTTTCATATATAATTTGTTTGATTTGGAGCTATGGTTGATTTTCTATGATTTTTAGAAGTTTAGGCTATTTTCTGGAATTTCCTATATAAAAATAAATCCAGAAAATGAATAATTGCGTCAGCACTGCATCACTGTGATGTCAGCGAGTCAAAGGCGCCATCCCAGGTCAAACCTGACGGGTGGGGCCCACTGGTCAGTGACTCTATGCACTAACTACGTTTAGTTAGCCTAATTAACTGGGCAAGGCCCACTAGTCAGTGACTATACTAATTAAACTAACCTAGTTAGTTAGCACTAACAGAGTAATTAGTCAGGCGGGGCCCGCTTGTCAGTGAGAGAGGGGGAAGGTCAACCTGTCTCAGCAGAGCCAACCTCGCCAGTCAGCGGGTTAAAGCCTGCCGGCGAGGCCAGACGCGGCGGCGCGCTACGGGAATCTCCCATAGGGCACCATTTGATGCGCGGAGAGCAGCTATGGGTAGCTGCTGCTCGCCCGCATCCAGCCAGGGTGACGGCGTGGCCGGGGAGTGGCCGGAGCATCGCCGGCGACGAGCTCGGCGGAGGCCGAGGCTCGGGTGTGCTTGTGCTCGTGGCTGCGGTGGCCTAGGCATTGCAGCGAAAGCGCCTACAGCATCTACGCGGCGCGGGGAGTGTGACGGGCACAAGCCCATGACCAAACGGTCACAGGAGCATCACCGACGACGTGGTCAGGCGGCGGCACGTTCGGGCACAAGAGGCAGGGTGTCTACGGCGTTCTAGGGGCGAAACGAAAGGTACGGGGAGGTTCAGCAGCTCACGGGGAACCTGCGGAGGCGGTCAGCGTGCTCGAGGAAGCTCGGGTGCGGCGGATCGACGACGACGATCGACGGCAGCCGAAGGTTGAAGACGGCGGTGGCGGGGATGATGCAGGGGCTCCGGCATTGTGCAGCTCGGCTGGTTGACGTAGTCGACGACGGCGAACCGTCCGGACATGGTGAGAGGGCGCGGGGACGGCGTTGGACGCGGCTGCGGCGAGCGGCGGCGACAGTGACGTCTCGGGCGACGTCGGGGAGGGCGAGAGAGAGTGTCTGCAAGGTCGGGGAGAGAGAGGGGGTTCGTCCCACGTCGACAGGACGGCGAGGGAGTGAGGCAGGGAGGCAGGGTGCTGCGTGGCGCACTGCTGTGCTCGCCGTCGAGCACCTGCTCGCCTCGCTGGCTAGGCGAAGCAGCTGCGTGGAGCGGCTGCTGGGCCGGGCCAGCTAGGTGGGCCGGCTGGTGGGCTTCCAGGTAAGTCTCTGGTCCTTTTTGTTTTCTCTTTTATTTATTTCCTGCTCTGTGTATTCAAATAGAATAAATACTATTTCATTTCCAAAAACTCTGGAAATATTCAGAGGCACATTTGAGAATATTCTCAACTGCCTAAAAATGCTTCCAAGATTATTTGAGCACTTTAAAGTATTTATAGCATTTAAAATGCCCAAATTCAAATACTTATGGCTTGTTCAAAAATCCAGAATGGCTCCATAAATTGCAAGACAATTTTTGGCAGGGGTTTTAATCAAGACCAAAAATGGTGGGCTTTTATGAAGGGCATTTTGGGTTCATTGAAATTCCAATTGTTGGAAATTTGCATTTTCAGGGGGGTGTTGGGGTTGATTAGCCCCCATTTCAAGTTTAAATTTAAACATGATGCACAAGTTCAACCAACCCTAATGCATAACATGAAAGCAGGGATGTGACACTGTTAGACTATGAAGATACAAGATTGAAGACTTCGTCTCGTGTCCGGATGGGACTTTACTTGGGGTGGAAGGCAAGCTAGGCAATACGGATATGGATATCTCCTCCTTTGTAACCGACCTTGTGTAACCCTAGCCCTCTCCGGTGTCTATATAAACCGGAGGGTTTTAGTCCGTAGAAAAAACAACAACTACAACATACAATCAAACCATAGGCTAGCTTCTAGGGTTTAGCCCCTCTGATCTCGTGGTAGATCTACTCTTGTACTACCCATATCATCAATATTAATAAAGCAGGACGTAGGGTTTTACCTCCATCAAGTGGGCTCGGACCTGGGTAAAACATCGTGTCCCCTGCCTCCTATTACCATCCGGCCTAGACGCACAGTTCTGGACCGCCTACCCGAGATCCGCCGGTTTTGACACCGACAGCGGGACTTAGAGCGGCGCCGCTGACGCCGGCGCTTGGGTTGCTTCTATGAGGGGTCATCCTCCGTTGTCTCATCGCCATTGCCTTCTTTGGGTGTGTCCACCATGTATATATGATGAGGTGGCTGTCCAGTGCCCTGTGGGCAGTGGTTCCTCTTCGTCTCCCGCATCATCGTCCATACCGTCAATGTCTTCAGAGTCGAAGTCAAGCATGTCGGTTAAGTCATCGACAGTGGCTACTAAGTGGGTGGTGGGTGGGTGGCGAATTTCTTCGTCATCCGCATCCCAATCCTGCCGGACATAGTTCGGCCAGGATCCTCCTGACAAGGAGAGAGATCTTAATGAGTTTAGTATATCGCCGAAGGGTGAGTGCTGAAAAATATCCACGGAGGTAAACTCCATGATCGGCGCCCAATCGGATTCGATAGGAATGGGCGCAGGCGGTTCGGAGTCTGTGGCCGGAGAAGGATCCGACAGTTTGGCAACACGACTCTCGTGAAGGGTAAGGTCAATATTCGGATCGATCGCTGCTGAGGATACGGCCTTCGTGACGGGGTCTATCCACCCGTCCATGGATGGCGCAACTGGCTCCAAATTGAGGCTCGGAGCGGCTGCCGGTGCAATCTCCTGAATACGGTCCGATGGTAGAGCTAAATCGTACTCATCGTGACCGTGTGGCGCATAGGGCAGGGGCTCGAATCCGTCGAAGATCAAGTCTCCACGGATATCGGCCGTGTAATTTAAGCTTCCAAACCTGACCTGGTGGCCAGGGGCGTAACTTTCGATCTGCTCCGGATGGCCAAGCGAGTTGGCCCGAAGTGCGAAGCCGCCGAACACAAAGATCTGTCCGGGGAGAAAAGTCTCACCCTGGACTGCATCGCTATCGATGATAGTAGGAGCGATCAAGCCAAACGGCGACGACACAGAGGAACTCTCAATGAAAGCACCAATTTCGGTGTCAAAACCGGCGGATCTCGGGTAGGGGGTCCCGAACTGTGCATCTAAGGCGGATGGTAACAAGAGGCAGGGGACACGATGTTTTACCCAGGTTTGGGCCCTCTTGATGGAGGTAAAACCCTACGTCTTGCTCGATTTATTCTTGATGATATGAGTATTACAAGAGTTGATCTACCACGAGATCGGAGAGGCTAAACCCTAGAAGCTAGCCTATGGTATGATTTTCTGTTGTCCTACGGACTAAAACCCTTCGGTTTATATATACACCGGAGAGGGTTAGGGTTACACAAGGTCGGTTACAAAGGAGGAGATATCCATATCCGTACTGCCTAGCTTGCCTTCCACGCCAAGTAGAGTCCCATCCGGACACGAGACGAAGTCTTCAATCTTGTATCTTCATACTCCAACAGTCCGGCCAAAGGATATAGTCCGGCTGTCCGGAGACCCCCTAATCTAGGACTCCCTCAATAGGTTAGATTGTAGGTTAGTTTTTTATATTAAGAAGAAAAGAATAAAAAGTAGAAGTGGAGAGGAAAAAGGAAAATGAGGAAAATGAAGAAGAAAAAGAAGACAAGAGGAAGAAGGAAAAGAAGGGAGAAGAAGAAAAAGAAGGAGAGGAAAAAGGAAAATAAAGTAGTAGTAGTAGTAGTAGTAGTAGTAGTAGTAGTAGTAGTAGTAGTAGTAGTAGTAGTAGAAGAAGAAGAAGAAGAAGAAGAAGAAGAGGAGGAGGAGGAGGAGAACAAGAATAGAAGAAGAAGAAGAAGAAGAAGAAGAAGAAGAAGAAGAAGAAGAAGAAAGAGGAGGAGGAGGAGGAGGAGGAGGAGGAGAATAGAAGAAGAACAAGAAGAAGAAGAAAGAGGAAGAAGAAAGAAGGAGAAGAATAGAAGTAGCAGTAGAAGAAGAGGAAGAAGAAAGAAGAAGATGAAAAAATAGAAGTATAAGTAGAAGATGAAAAAAGTAGGAAAAGTAGGAAAAGAGGGTCGCCGATGGTCGAGGGTCACAGAGGGAAAAGAGGGTCGCCAAGTGGTCGAGTGGTCGAGGATCGAGGGGAAAAGGAGTCGAGGGTCTAGGGGTCGAGGATCGAGGTGTCGAGGGGTCGAGGGGAAAAGGGGTCAAGTGGTCGAGGATCGAGGGGAAACGGAGTCGAGGGTCTAGAGGTCAAGGATCGAGGTGTCGAGGGGAAAAGGGGTCGAGGGTCGCTGAGGGATCGAGGATTTGCCATCTCGACCTTGACACCCCGACCCCCTGACCCCGACACCCCGACCTCGACACGACACCTCGACACCGTGACCCCGACACATCACCTCGACTGTGACGACCCGAGACCGACGCTCCAGATGCCTTCCATGTACTCCGAGTTTCCTTGTGTGATTTGTTTGTTTGTTGCATTCATCATTGCATCATTTGCATTGCATCATGTCATCATGCAACCCTTTTTAAAACTCAACTAAATAAATTGCATAGATCGTTGATCTATTTAAATCGAGGGAATTCACATGGTGATTTCACTTTATAACTGATACGTCTCCAACATATCTATAATTTTTGATTGTTTCATGATGTTATATTATCAATCTTGGATGTTTCATAATCATTTTATAGTCATTTTATATCATTTTTTGGTACTAACCTATTGACATAGTGCCAATTGCTAGTTCCTGTTTTTTTCCGTGTTTTTACATCGCAGAAAATCAATATTAGACAGAGTCCAAATGCCACAAAACTTTACGGAGATTTTTTATGGACCAGAAGGAACATGTTGGGCCCTGGTGGCACCTGGGGGGAGTCCCGAGGAGGGGACAATCCACCAGGGCACGCCAGGAGGCCTAGGCGCGCCCTGCTGGGTTATGCCCACCTCGGGTTCCCCCTGGACCGCCTCTTTGCTCTATAAATACCCCAATATTTCCAGAACCCTAGGGGAGTCGACGAAATACTCATCCAGCCGCAGCATAGTCCAAAACCACCAGATCCAATCTAGACACCATCTCGGATGGGGTTCACCACCTCCATTGGTGCCTCTCCGATAATGCGTGAGTAGTTGTAGACCTTCGATTCCATAGTTAGTAGCTAGATGGCTTCATCTCTCTCCCCTGATTCTCAATACAATGGTCTCTTGGAGATCCATATGATGTAACTCTTTTGCGGTGTGTTTGTTGGGATCGATGAACTTCGAGTTTATGATCAGATCTATCTTTTTATATCCATGAAAGTATTTGAGTTTCTTTGATCTCTTTTATGCATGATCTCTTATAGCCTTGTATTTCTTCTTTGATATTTGGGTTTTGTTTGGCCAACTTGATCTATTTATCTTGCAATGGGAAGAGGTTCTTTGTAGTGGGTTCGATCTTACGGTGCTTGATCCCAATGACAGAAAGGGAAACGACACGTATGTATCATTGCTACTAAGGATAAAATGATGGGGCCTATCTCTACATAGATAGATATTGTCTACATCATGTCATCGTTCTTATTGCATTACTCTTTTTCTCCATGAACTTAATACACTATATGCATGCTGGATAGTGGTCGATGTGGGGAGTAATAGTAGTAGATGCAGGTAGGAGTCGGTCTACTAATCTTGGACGTGATGCCTATATAATGATCATTGCCTGGATATCGTCATAATTATTTGAAGTTCTATCAATTGCCCAATAGTAATTTGTTCACCCACCGCTTTGCTATTTTTTCTTGAGAGAAGCCACTAGTGAAACCTATGGCCCCTGGGTCTTCTTCCTCATATATTTGCCTTTGCGATCTATTCTTATTTGCTTTTATTTTTAGATCTATTAATACAAAAACCCAAAAATACCTTGCTACAATTTATTTTATTTGGCATTCGATCTATCAATATTTACAATCTTTTTCCCGTCACGCACCAAGTTCTGGCACCGTTACCCGAAAGGGATTGACAACCCCTTTAACACGTCGGGTTGCGAGTATTTGTTATCTGTGTGCAGGGGCTTTTTACATTGTGTTGCTTGGTTCTCCTACTGGTTCGATAACCTTGGTTTCATATCTGAGGGAAATACGTACCACCGTTGTGCTACATCATCCCTTCCTCTTTGGGGAAATACGGACGTAGCTTCAAGCGACATCAAAAGGAATTTCTGGCGCCGTTGCCGGGGAGGATCTTTGAGGGAGTCCTGGATTAGGGGGTGTTTGGATAGCCGGACTATACCTTCAGCCGGACTCCTGGACTATGAAGATACAAGATTGAAGACTCCGTCCCGTGTCCGGAAGGGACTTTCCTTGGCGTGGAAGGCAAGCTTGGCGATACGGATGTTCAGATCTCCTACCATTGTAACCGACTCTATGTAACCCTAACCCTCTCCGGTGTATATATAAGCCGGAGGGTTTTAGTCCGTAGGACAACATACACATCAACAATCGTACCATAGGCTAGCTTCTAGGGTTTAGCCTCTCTGATCTCGTGGTAGATCTACTCTTGTACTACCCATATCATCAATATTAATCAAGCAGGACGTAGGGTTTTACCTCCATTGAGAGGGCCCGAACCTGGGTAAAACTTCGTGTCCCTTGCCTCCTGTTACCATCCGGCCTAGACGCATAGTTCGGGACCCCCTACCCGAGATCAGCCGGTTTTGACACCGACATTGGTCCTTTCATTGAGAGTTCCTCTGTGCCGTCGCCGTCAGGCCCGATGGCTCCTACGATCATCAATGGCGATGCAGTCCAGGGTGAGACCTTCCTCCCCGGACAGATCTTTGTCTTTGGCGGCTTCGCACTGCGGGCCAATTCACTTGGCCATCTAGAGCAGATCGAAAGCTACGCCCCTGGCCATCAGGTCAGATTCGGAAGTTTAAACTACACGGCTGACATCCACGGGGACTTGATCTTCGACGGATTCGAACCACTGCCGAGCACGCCGCACTATCATGACGAACATGATCTAGCTCTGCCGCCGGACAGTGCCCTGGAGGCCGCACCTGCATCGGCTCCGACCCTTAGTTCGGAGCGAAGCGCACCGATCGAGGATGGGCGGTTGGACGCCACCTCAGGGGCTGTGATCCCAACGGCGGTTGAGCCGAACACCGGCCCCGCACTCCTCGAGACTCGTGACTCCGAGGAGCCGGACTCCTCTCCGGACTCCGAACCCTCCGCACCCCTGCCAGTCGAATCCGATTGGGCGCCGATCATGGAGTTCACTGCTGCAGACATCTTTCAGCACTCGCCTTTTGGCGATATCCTGAAGTCACTGAAGTCTCTCTCTTTATCAGGAGAGCCCTGGCCGGACTACGGTCAGCAAGGTTGGGGTACGGATGATGAAGAAATTCAAAGCCCACCCACCACCCACTTTGTAGCCACTATCGACGACTTAACCGACATGCTCGACATCGACTCCGAAGACATCGACAGTATGGACGCCGATGAAGGAGATGATGAAGAACCAGCGCCTACTAGGCCCTGGAAAGCCACCTCGTCATATGACATATCCATGGTGGACACCCCAAAAGAGGGAGACGGCGATGGAACAGCGGAGGATGACCCCTCCAAGAAACAGCCTAAGCGTCGGCGTCAGCGACGCCGCTCAAAATCCCGCCAAAACAAATACAGCGATTCCAGCACGGGAGATAATAATACTCCGGAGAGTGCCGAAGAAAACCCCCTCCAGCAAGGTTTAGCACAGGAGGATGGAGAAGCCAGCCCTCATGAGAGAGCGGCAGACAAAGAGGTCGAGGACGATAATTATATGACTCCCTCCGAAGACGAGGCAAGCTTCGACGACGACGAATTCGTCGTGCCAGAGGATCCCGTTGAGCAAAAGCGTTTCCAACGCAGGCTTATGGCCACGGCAAGAAGCTTCAAGAAAAAACAGCAACAACTCAGAGCTGATCAAGATTTGCTGGTTGACAGATGGACTGAAGTCCTTGCGGACGAAGAGCATAAACTCGAATGCCCCTCCAGGAGTCACCCAAAGCGCAAGTTGCTACCCCGATTAGAGGAGGAAGCACTTGATGCGGCCAAACGGCCACCTCGTGGCCGCGACAGAGAGGCCTCCCGGCCCTCCACTCAAGCCGCACCCCGTACCAAGGCACGGGAATATGCGCCGGACTTACGATACATGTCGGAGGACAAGGCAAGGCAAACACGATCGATCTATGGATCACGTGGGCACCCCACGGCTCGAGACGGTAACCGTCACGCCGGCCGCGAATTCGGTAGGGCCGAACACAGTAGACAAAGCTCATTGGAGCTACGTCATGATATCGCCCAGTACAGAGGCGCCGCACACCCACTGTGCTTTATAGACGAAATAATGGACCGTCAAATCCCCGAGGGTTTCAAACCCGTAAACATCGAATCATATGATGGCACAATAGACCCTGCGGTATGGATCGAGGATTATCTCCTTCATATCCACAGGGCCCACGGCGACGATTTTCACGCCATCAAATACCTCCCACTCAAGCTTAAAGGACCAGCTCGGCATTGCTCAATAGCTTGCCAACAGGATCAATCAGTTGTTGGGAGGACCTGGAAGCCGCATTCCTCGACAATTTCTAGGGCACTTATGTGCAACCCCCAGACGCTGATGACCTAAGTCACGTAATCCAGCAGCCAGAGGAATCGGCCAGACAATTCTGGACACGGTTCCTAACAAAGAAAAATCAAATAGTCGACTATCCGGACGCTGAGGCCCTAGGAGCCTTCAAGCACAATATCCGTGACGAGTGGTTGGCCCGGCACCTCGGACAGGAAAAGACGAAATCTATGGCAGCACTCATGACCCGCTTTTGCACGGGAGAATACAGCTGGCTCGCTCGTAGCAACAATATGACCAAGAACCCTGGTAGTTCGGACACCAGGGACATTAGTGACAGGTCGCGTCGCAACAAGCAGAAGCGCCGCATTAACGACGACAATGCTGAGGATACGGCAGTTAATGCCGGATTCGGAGGCTCTAAATCTGGTCAACGGAAGAAGCCATTCAAAAGGAATCCTAGGGGCCCGTCCAGCTTGGACCAAATACTCGACCGCTTGTGCCAAATACATGGCACCCCCGAAAAGCCAGCCAATCACACCAACAGGGATTGTTGGGTGTTCAAGCAGGCAGGCAAGTTAAGCGCCGACAATGAAGACAAGGGGCTGCATAGCGATGATGACGAGGAGCCCCGGCCACCGAACAACAATGGACAGAAGGGTTTTCCCCCACAAGTGCGGATGGTGAACATGATATACGCAACCCATGTACCCAAAAGGGAGCGGAAGCGTGCGTTAAGGGACGTATACACGGTAGAGCCAGTCGCCCCAAAGTTCAACCCATGGTCCACCTACCCGATCACCTTTGATCGAAGGGACCATCCCACTAGCATCCGTCAGGGCGGATTCGTCGCATTGGTTCTAGACCCAATTATTGACAGATTTCATCTCACTAGAGTCCTTATGGACGGCGGCAGCAGCCTGAACCTGCTTTACCAGGATACAGTGCGGAAAATGGGCATAGATCCCTCGAGGATTAAGCCCACCAAAATGACCTTTAAAGGCGTAATACCAGGTGTAGAGGCCAACTGCACAGGCTCAGTCACACTTGAAGTGGTCTTCGGATCTCCGGATAATTTCCGAAGCGAGGAGTTAATCTTCGACATAGTCCCGTTTCGCAGTGGCTATCACACACTGCTCGGGCGAACCGCATTCACCAAATTCAATGCGGTACCGCACTACGCATACCTTAAGCTCAAGATGCCAGGCCCTCGTGGAGTAATTACGATCAATGGAAACACCGAACGCTCCCTCCGAACGGAGGAGCACACGGTGGCCCTTGCAGCGGAAGTACAAAGCAGCCTCTCCAGGCAGTTCTCTAGTCCGGCCATTAAACGTCCGAACACCGTCAAGCGCGCCCGGAGTAACCTACAACAAGACCTCCTGGCATGTTCCGAGCAGGCGTAGCAATGCGGCCCCAACCCCAACCCTCGCAAAAAGGCAACGCCAGTACTTCGCGTCCATAACTACGCTCTGGAAATACCATGGGCATAGGGGGAGGGGCACCATCACGACACGCCCAAAACACGGCTTAAACCGAACCAGGGGTTGCCGATTTTTTACTTTTCTCTTACTTCCAGGATTCTACTCTTCGGAAGGCCTGTTTGGCAGTTCAATTGCCGCGTAAATGATGCAAGGACCAGGGAAGCAGACAAGCCATGCCGCATTACGGAAATCCCAGGTGGTCTCTATCACGAGCAGTATACCTGTTTCGCATACTATTCCGCAGCTTGCCCCTGGAGCAGACATGTTAAATAGTCCAACTTTTCGTTTATCGCATTACTTGTATCGTTCTGCTTTGATCGCAACTATTTTAATAAACAATGCATAGCTTTTGTCTATTTTTTGCATTACCTTTTTTTATGTTCCTTAATGACATGTTGCACCCGTACACGTTGGTACGGCCAAAATACGCCAGGGGCTTTTAGCACCCCTCAATATGGTGTGAGAAGTCCGAACACTTTCACAAGTGCGGCACCCCGAACTTATAGCATTATATGCATCGGCTCTGAATCATGTCTTGGGTCAATAGTTGGGTTTGCCTGGCTCCTATGTTTTGGTGCCTTACGTTCCACTATATCCGCTAAGGTAGCACTAGGAGAACCACTGCGATTGTGCCCCGGTTGAGCTGGGTTGAGCACCTCAGTGGAGAAAGCTAAAACTGACTGTCATGATGAAGCGAGAGCTGGTCGCTGTTCGAGAGGTTTTTTCGAGTCCCTAAAGACTTATGCCGCTTAGGGCGAGGAGCCGGCTCTGTCCGGCCAAGGCGTGGATAGCGCCCCGAACTCGGTCTTCCGAATACTAGGGGCGTCGCCGAAATTTAAAATTATAGAATTCTATGGCTAAGTGTGAGTGTTCACGCATTATAGTCCGATTGCCTTGTTCGTTGGGCTGAGCACCTCCCTCGAAGGTCCCAAACATGGGAAAAAGAGCGCTCATGTTTATCCCCGAACACCCCAGCACTAGCGGCATGGGGGCAGAAGCCGACGACTCGCCATCTCTCAGAATTGATAAACAGCCGCACAGAAGGTAATATTTGAAATTCCAAACAGCATTGCTTAGCGCATATGAACAAGTTTTCAGCGTACAGGACAAAACGAGCGAGTTTTACTCAAAAATTACGTCCACTGAACATTCATCCGCCACAAGGCGGGCACCCTTCAGAACATCCTTATAGTAATTCTCGGGCTTGCGACGCTCCTTCCCTGGCGGTGGCCCGTCCTTCACAAGCTTCTCAGCATCCAGCTTCCCCCAGTGCACCTTAGCATGGGCAAGGGCCCTACGAGCACCTTCAATGCAGACGGAGCGCTTGATGACTTTGAGCCTTGGACAGGCCTCCACCAGCCGCCGCACCAGCCCGAAATAGCTCCCAGGCTAAGCCTCTCCGGGCCACAGCCGAACTACGAGGGCCTTCATGGCCTGTTCGGCCGCCTTGTGGAGCTCGATCAGTTGCTTCAGCTGGTCGCTCAGGGGCACGGGGTGTCCGGCCTCAGCGTACTGAGACCGGAACACCTTCTCCGTCGAGCTGCCCTCCTCGGCTCGATAGAATGCGGCGGCATCGGATACACTCCGGGGAAGATCTGCGAATGCTCCTGGAGAGCTCCGGATTCGGGTAAGTAACAGGTAACTCATGTTTATGTGTTGGCTTTGCATAAAGAATGCCTCACCCGCCGCTATCTTCTTCACCTCATCCAACTCTTGGAGGGTCTTCTGGGATTCGACCTTGGCAGATTTGGCATTTTCCATAGCCACCGCAAGCTCGGACGCTTGCGTCTTCGAGTCACGCTCCAAACTCTCATGTTTTTCCATGAGAGCCTGGACCTCTTGCTGCACCTTGCCAACCTCGGCCTCATACTTCTCCCGCTTGGTGCGCTTCGAGGCCGAATTCTTCTCGGCCTCGTCCAACGCTTGCTTAAGGGTCGCCACCTCAGACATGGCCCCTACAATAGCCACGATAATCCTGTCATTTTTTGCAATTGCACCTTTTTTATATATATTTTTAACAAGGTATTTCTTACCTTCATTGTCCTCGAGCTGCTTCTTGGCACGCTCGAGCTCTTGCTCGGACCTTTTGAGGTCCTGCTTTAGCGTGTCCACTTCCGCAGTCAGTGCGGCGGAAGCAAGCAGGGTAGCCTGCACATGCATATTGACTCATTTTTGTTAGACTCCTGCGAATTCTATTTGATTCTCTATTCGGCTTTTCTTCCCGAACGCCAAACAGAGCATCAGGGGCTACTGTCTATGCGGTACTATTATTTACACTTTCTTTACTTACCCCGAAGCCTGTCAAAAGGCTAGTACAAGCTTCAGTCAGTCCGTTTTTTGCGGACTGAACCTTCTGGACCACCGCACTCATAATAGCGCGGTGCTCCTCGTCGATGGAGGCACCTTGGAGCGCCTCCAGCATATTGTCCGGCGCCTCCGGTTGGACGGAGGCCGCCGACACGGTGGACTTGCTCCTATTGGAAGGAGGTCCCCCGCCGAACTCTGGAACCTTTGAAGGTTCCGGAGCGGTGTCCGGCCTAGAGCCGGACTTGGAGCCCTGGGGTAGGGGTTTCATCCCCTTTACTCCTGGAGTCCGGGAGGTCGCCTTGCGGCGCCTCCGGGACCACCTCCTCCCTGCTTGGAACCTGTTGGTACAACACCTCGGTGTCGTCCGTAGGGCGGGGGGAGGAAGCCGTCGGAAGCGAGTTCACCTCCGACGAGTCCAGTGAGCCGCTCGACGACACGTCGAGCCGGTCTTTGGGTGGGCTGCATAAGCATATTCAACATAAGGGAAAGCTGTGCAATAAACGAATACTATGAATTACTCCGCTATCCGGATACTTACGATTTTGCCAGGGGCTTGGCCCTGGGCTGCCACTCATCTCCGCCGTCGTCGGCGTCGGCGGGGTAGTTCGGAGGAAGGGTTTCCCCTTCTTGGACCCTCCGGCCTCCTCAGAGAGGGCGGCCTTCCTTTTCTTCCCTTCCCCCGCTGGAGGGTGAGGGGTCTCTTCTTCCTCCTCCTCGTCTTCATGGGAGGAGTGCGTCTTAGATTCGTCGGATGATGAATCTGACACCTCCAGGTGCCGGGCACTCTTTCGAGTCCCCGCGGCCTTTTTCCGGCCTTCTTCTCCGACACCACATAGGGTGCCGGAACCAGCAGCTTCGCCAAGTGAGCGTCCGCTGGGCCTTCGGGCAAAGGAGCCGGAAAGTTGATCTGTCCGGACATCACCTGCCAATCCTGTCAAAGGTAAGGGAGTTTAGATCTCGCATAGAGTCAAACTATGGAAAACTGATACCCTGTAAAAGGAAAAAACAGCTTACCGCGAGCGCGTGACGCTGCACGCTGAATCCGCGATCCTCGGTAGCGGATGCGGGAGCCTCGGAGCCCTTGAAAAGCATCCTCCAGGCATCTTCGTACGTCGTGTCGAAGAGCCTGTTTAGAGTTTGATGCTGCGCCGGGTCGAACTCCCATAGATTGAAGGCCCGTCGTTGACACGGGAGGATCAGGCGGATGAGCATAACCTGGACTACGTTGACAAGCTTGAGCTTCTTGTCCACCAGGGTTTGGATGCATGTTTGGAGTCCGGTCAGCTCTCCTTTTTTACCCCAAGACAGGCTTGTCTCCTTCCAGGAGGTGAGCCGCGTAGGGGGGCCAGATCGGAACTCAGGGGGTGCGACCCATTCAGTGTCGCGCGGCTCGGTGACGTAAAACCACCATGATTGCCACCCCTTCAGGGTCTCCACAAAGGAGCCCTCGAGCCACAGGACGTGGGCCATCTTGCCAACCATGGCACCGCCGCACTCCGCCTGGCTGCCGCGCACCACCTTTGGCTTGACGTTGAAAGTCTTAAGCCATAGGCCGAAATGGGGGCGGATGCGGAGGAACGCCTCGCACACGACGATGAACGCCGAGATGTTGAGGACGAAGTTCGGGGCCAGATCGTGGAAATACAGGCCGTAGTAGAACATGAGCCCCCGGACAAATGGATGTAGAGGGAAGCCCAGTCCGCGGAGGAAATGGGGGAGGAATACCACCCTCTCATGGGGCCTAGGAGTGGGGATGAGCTGCCCCTTTTCGGGAAGCCGGTGCACGATGTCGCTAGCCAGATATCCGGCCTTCCTCAGCTTTTTGATGTGTCCCTCCGTGATGGAGGAGACCATCCACTTGCCTCCCGCTCCGGACATGACTGGAGAAGGTTGAGGTGGTAGTGCGGACTTGGGAGCTGGAGCTCGAGTGCGCAAGAATGGATAGGTAAAGGAGAAAGAAGGCGTGGGTGATAAGGTGGATCCTTATCCCCTTATATGGGTGGACGCAACTACGTGTCCCCACCAGCCTGGTAAAACTCGCTTATCTCCAAGCGCCGTAATCAATGGCGCGGTTGGGTTACCCACGCCCGTATTGATGAGAATCCTGGAATAAGGGGACACGATCTCTGCTTTAACAAGACGTGCCAAGGAAACCACCTCGCATAACGCGCTAAGATGGGACAGTAAGACGGTTCGAATAAAAGCTTGGCCGTGGTGTGATGTCACACTACGGAGTACGTCAGCAGATTAGATTTGTGTAAATATTATTCTCTCTATGGAAATATGTGGAAACTTATTTTGCAGAGCCGGACACTGTCTTTGTGTTCAAAATCTTCTATGAAGTACTTGGAGGAGGAACCCGCCTTGCAATGCCGAAGACAATCTGCGCGCCGGACTCGTCGTCATTGAAGCCTGGTTCAGGGGCTACTGAGGGAGTCCTGGATTAGGGGGTGTTTGGATAGCCGGACTATACCTTCAACCAGACTCCTGGACTGTGAAGATACAAGATTGAAGACTCCGTCCCGTGTCCGGAAGGGACTTTCCTTGGCGTGGAAGGCAAGCTTGGCGATATGGATGTTCAGATCTCCTACCATTGTAACCGACTCTATGTAACCCTAACCCTCTCCGGTGTCTATATAAGCCGGAGGGTTTTAGTCCGTTGGACAACATACACATCAACAATCGTACCATAGGCTAGCTTCTAGGGTTTAGCCTCTCTGATCTCGTGGTAGATCTACTCTTGTACTACCCATATCATCAATATTAATCAAGCAGGGTGTAGGGTTTTACCTCCATCGAGAGGGCCCGAACCTGAGTAAAACTTCGTGTCCCTTGCCTCCTGTTACCATCCGGCCTAGACGCACAGTTCGGGACCCCCTACCCGAGATCCGCCGGTTTTGACACCGACAATCTTCAACATTTACCAGGTTCCTAATCACAAATCTCATCTCCTCACAATATACATTATTTGCCATTTGCCTCTCGTTTTCCTCTCCCCCACTTCACAAAATTTGTCATTTTATTCGCCTCTCTTTTTTGTTTGTCATTCTCTTGCTTTCTAGTCTTGATGGCTAGCGTCCCTACTCCTCCTTTGTCTCCAGATTTTGAAGTCCTTTACTTCAAACAAGGACAAGGAGAAAATTTGAAAGATGCTTGGTGTAGGCTTATGGAATCGTATCGTATTTCCAACTTAAAGGGGGATGCTAAAGTTTTTATTCGAAATTTTTACGTAGGATTGACTTTGCAACATAGACAACTCCTCGATTTTGCTTCTAAAGGAAACTTCATTGAACTTGATGCCAATGCTGCCTATGAAATCTTAGAGGGAATTTTGGGAATTCCACCTCAAAAGAAGGGATTTCCTTTTACCCCCGAGGGAGCTCAAATGTTGGACAAACTTGGAGATTTGCATAAGCATATGGTTGAAATACAAAATATAATGAACCCCTCAAACAACTCAATGGTAGTATCAATCGCATGAATGCCCTAGTTACTCTTTGTAATAAGTGATTGGTTATTTTGGATCTTAAGATGGTTTCTTTTCCGGAGAATTTAGGGAAGCGTAAAGAGCCTCCCAGGTTTGAGAAAACCCTTACAAAAGTTGCCAAAACTTTGGAAGACAAAACTTAGATCCTTGCCTTATGCCTAGCTAAGGGCGTAAAACTATAGCGCTTGTTGGGAGGCAACCCAATGAATAAATTTTATTTTTTGCTTTTTTGCTTCCTGTTTTTGTGTGTTAGAACAATTATGCTACTGTTATGATTTTTTTTTTATGTTTTAATTAGTGTTTGTGCCAAGTAAAGCCTTTAGGATCTTCTTGCACTACAAAAAAAGACACATCCGTGACATTTTGGGCTGAACGAATTTTTTTCTGTCATACATATGACACTTCTATGATGATAATTGTGACAAAACCCGGTATCATCATAGATGTGGTGGGCTCCTACTTCTATGACAAAAAATCATGACAAAAAATGGGCTTTTCGTCCTGGGCTGGCCGGAGACACAACTACATGACATTCTTTGGGCCGTCCATGACAGAAAAAACCATGGTAGAAGCGAGGGGGAGGATAATTTTGGGGAGTTCCAGGTTCCGGTGGGAGGTCGGGGGCCGAGCGATGCGCGTTTCTCTCGTACACGTATGCGCCTGTGTGCGAGGCGTTGGCTCTAACTGAACCAGAGCGAGGCGTTGGGCTCTAACTGAACCCGAGCGATTGCACTGCAGGCTACGCGTTACTGAACCCGAGCGATCGATCGATGGCTGTTAACTGAACTCGATCGGGCGATTCCTTCGCTACTGCTGCTAACTGAAGCCGATCGATGCTACCTCTGGATGAACAGGGAGTGTTGCGGGGGGGAGGTGGATGAACAGTTCCCGGTGGGGGTGGATGAACAGGACCCCGTGGTGTTGCCTCTGGATGAACAGGACCCCGATCGATCGAGCCGGTTGGGGCTGGATGAACAGGACCCCGTGGAGGGCTGGATGAATAGGACCACCCCGTGGAGGGCAGGATGAACAGTAGACGGTGGAGGGCAGGATGAACAGTAGCCCGTGGAGGGGTGGTTGAACAGGAGCCCGTGGAGAGGGCTGGTTGAACAGTAGCCGGTGGAGTAGCATGCGGTGGAGGCTGGATGAACAGGAGCCCGTGGATGAACAGTCGCTGGTGGAGGCTGGAGGAGGTCGACGGTGGAGATGAATAGTATCCTGTGGAGTCCCGTTTTGTGGTACGCCACACCCCTCCCGATGAACAGGACCCCCGTTTCGACTGTAGCGCTCCAACACAAGTCTGTTTCCTCCATTTTGCGGTACGCCACACCCCTCCCGATGAACAGGACCGCCGTTTCGACCGTAGGAGGTCCGTTTCCTCTGTTTTGCGGTACGCCAGACCCCTCCTGATGAACAGGATCCCGTTTCGAACGTGGCCGGTCGAACACAAGGCAGTTTCCTCCGTTCTGCGGTATGCCAGGCCTCGTTTCCATCGCCTGTTCCGTCCAAGCCCTCCCGATGAACACGACGCATTCCGTTGCCTCCCATGAACACGACGCATTCTGTTGCCTCCCCATGAACACGACGCATTCCATTGCCTCCCCATGAACACGACGACGACGCTGTTTCCCCGTTCCGACCCAGCCATGTACACGAGCCCTGGGCATACATATGCGCGAGTAGGCGTTCGAGACCCCGCTCGTATGTACACATACGTGGACGTATTTTCTTTCTTGCACCCTGGCCGCTGTACGTACGTGTACATGCTACGTGTGCGCCTCTACTACGACACGTGCGCGCCTCTACATCGACCAGTATATATGTACATACACGTTCGCGACCAGAATGACAACGCTACGTACGCCTCGACCAGGTGGGTCCCGACTGTCAGGCACTTCCTTGCGTGCGAAGATGTAGCTAGTGGGTCCCAGCAGTCAGGGGCAAACATTTTTTTCGTGAAATACAGTGGCCCGTCCGGTGGGTCCCTGCTGTCAGGTGGAGGAATAATTATTTTGCGTGTAATAAGGAGGCACTTCCTTGCTGCAGCCGTGGACCCAGCTGTCAGCGTCTCCACGCACAGTACTCTTCCGATGGAAGTCGGTCGTTGACCACATTGACCACGCCGCGCCGAGAGCACCACGACGGTGGACGACGGTGAGGCCTAGGAAGGGGACGACGCGGAGCCGGGGAAGACGCGGCAGTGGAAGCCCGCGCGGAGAGGAGTACGAGGGTTCACTGGTTCGGCCGCGGTGTGAGGCTGTCATCGCCGCAGGGCCTGGCCAGCGGTGGGAATAGTAGGGGGCGGTGAGGCCTCCGCGGCAGCACAACCGGCCATGGGAGGCAGGAGCATGCGGCACGACCGGCGCTGCTTTGGGCGGCTGGAGCAAGAAGACCAGAGGTTGAAGAAGCACTATGGCCGTTGGATGGACATCGTACGGTCAGTGGAGCTAGAATCGTTCATATTGACAAAGTTCACAAAGCCCTTCATCCCCGTCAACTTAGTAGGCCCACAAGTCAGCCTCCCACCAAGGTGGGTCCCAGCTAGCCGGTGGAGTATTCATTTTTTTGTGCGTAATAAGGAGGCACTTCCGGTGGGTCCGAGCTGACAATGGGGGAAACGATTTTTTTCGCAAAATACTGGTGGCCCATCCGGTGGGTCCCCACTGTCAGGTGGAGGAATAATTATTTTGCGCGTAATAAGGAGGCACTTCCTTGCGGCTGCCGTGGACCCAGCTGTCAGCCTCTCCACGTACAGTACTCTTCCGATGGAAGTCGGTCGTTGACCACATTGACCATGCCGCGCCGAGAGCACCACGACGGTGGACGACGGCGAGGCATAGGAAGGGGACGACGCGGAGCCGGGGAAGATGCGGCAGTGGATGCCCACGCGGAGAGGAGTACGAGTGTTCACCGGTTCGGCTGCGGTGTGAGGCTGCCGTCGCCGCAGAATAACAGGGGGTGTGGGTGAGTAGAGGGATGCGCTGGCCAGTGGTGTGAGTAGTAGGGGGCGCTGAGGCCTGCGCGGCAGCACAGCCGGCCACGGGAGGCGGGAGTAGGCGGTCCCGCCGGCGCTACTTTGGCGGCTGGAGCAAGAAGATCAGAGATTGAAGATACACGACGGCCGTTGGATTGACATCCAACGGTTACGTCTGCTAGAATCGTTTGTTGACGTATATAATAACTAAAAAAATCTTGCATACGCGTCAACTAAACAGGCCCACAAGTCAGACCACTCCCTCTTTTTTTAATAATTTATATATAGCTCATGGCAACTTCTTATGCAATTTATTGCAGTCGTTTTTTTGGTTGGCCAGGGCCAATTTCGCATATTTCTGTGGGTTCCAAACTATTTTTAATACCGAAATGTCCAGCCAGATTTAAAGTACTTTGAAGATATATTTAAATTAGGTTAATGCCCAGTGAAATAGGAATCTGAAAATGTAATAAAATTCAGAAATTATAAAGTAATTGCCAATTTTTCATCTCTTTTTATATTTACAACCCATTTCATATTACTTTCAAGATTTGCAGGCGTCTTGAAAGAGTTGCAGCCCATCAGGGCGTAGAAAAATAAGTATGCCTGGATTGGGTATTCTTCAGAAAAAATAAACTGGGCTCATTTTCACAAAGAAAAAATAGCTAGGCTGGTCACATGGTGAACATAAAATATAAGCCTGGGCTAGACGGGCCACAGCCCAGTTCAAACCCTGCTCCGTCTCAACAATACCAAACAAAAAAATTACTGCTCGAGTAGCTACGTCCCAGGTGTCAGCCGATCTTGTGTTGTTCTCTTGTCTATTGACTATATACGCTCCCAATGTCATGGGTCCGAGATGTCAGGAAAACACTAGGAGGAAGCATTTTATTTTTCCATACGCTGACGTGGTGGGCCCCTAGTGTCATCCTCTCCACGTACTTCTGCCGATTCCTGTTGTTTGTTGACCATGTTGACAACACGAGAGGGCGGCACCGCGGCGAGCGCACCAAAGCGCGCGGAGGACGCCGGCGTTAACGATTTAGGAGACGGTGGGGCAGCGATGCGTGCGCTGAGGCGCAGCCAGCCGTGGGAGGCAGAAGCAGGTGGCCCTGCCGGTGCTGGTTTGGTTTTGGCGGCTGGAGGAAGACAGGACTGAAGAAACACGACAGACTATAGTACTTAACAACCTTAACTGAAACCAGCAGGGGCACTTAACAACCAAAGCTGAAAGCAGTATGAGTACTTATATAGGTTCAACCGTACAAAGCACGCCTCGAACAGTGCTACTTCGCCTACAGTTAACCAAGGGTGAGGCCGCCAAGCCCCAGGACAAGGCCCAAGTGCCACCCCGCGCATCCACAACCTTCTGAAACCGGCTTCATCTCGCAACATGGTCAATAAACAGGATATTCGCTTTAGAGCCATGGAAAAGCATGAACATAATCTTCTGTCCTATTCTCCAAGATGGACGGGCCTTCATTATTTGAGACCACCCATGAATAAGTATCTTTTTCACCTCCAAGGGGAATTGAGTAGGTCGACATAAACATCATGTTGTGACCAAGCACAAGTCTGACCCGACCATGGTCAGGCATCTGTATAGGAACAATAGAACTCGGCAGTTCCTGTTTCAAGAAGATCACAGCTGTAAAACTGTGTATAAGCAATAGTTTATGAACAACATATATAACAGAAAACAGCTCGTACCATAAGTTTCTCGACATAGTTGGACCTGTTCAACGAGTGCAGCAGTGGCACACATATCCCACGTGGCCTTCCACCATTGAAACGCCCCACAAGGTCCTCAAGACGATCAATAAAGTGTAGGAACTTGTGGATGTCGATCCAGTCAACTTCAGTGCCATTAGTAACAGCCGAGTTATTACAGAGTAACAAACGAGCAGACTGCTTTACTCTGAAAAGACCTACACGTGCCACCAATTATAAGAAAATATTAGTTAGAAGTAGCATCTTCGTGAGAGATTCGTTGCTACTTCTAAAGTTAAATTATGATTAGTTAGACAGAATAGGTGGATTAAGAAGTAATCGAGGCAACAAGCAAGAACCAGATACAAAACTAACATGGATGAACAATTGGAACGAAGTCGGGGTGGAAGATCACAGTGAAGATGAGACCAAGTTCTTCTATTTCCATCAACATTCGTGTGCCAACTTTCAGTCCGTAGCACTTGAGAAAGTTTATCCAAGTTCGGCCATAAAAAAAGCAGCGATCTTCTTGGTTCATGAACCCAACTCAGAACTTATATCCATGGCTTGTCTTCACTGTGACCATTAAACTAGTGTATTCAGTTATGGCAAGGCCGAGCATCTTGAGTACATGTGTTCTGGCAGAGCAAATAATACACTGCAGGAAAACTAATATGAGAACACAACATGTTCAAAAAAACCCCACCCTCCCGGATAGAAAAGAGGATTCTAGGAACATACTGTGCGTGTTTCAAAATGATGTGTTAGGATGAGAAGGAACAAGTGTGGCATCTTGCCGAGGGCGCAGAAACCTGTAGGGTACTCGCACTTTGGGCACTGCAAATGAAACACACTAGATTCAGTAGGAAGAAAAATGCATCAACGGCGGCGGCTGCCATCCTAGGATTACCTGTGACCAAGGGACTTGGGTTTATCGGGGATGGATGAAGAATTCGTACCTGGTTCTCCATGAGAAAACCCTATGCAATCACCGAGTGGGGGTTTTCTATGAACAAGCAGACGAGGGAGAAAGGGATTCAGGCCCAATGAAATATTGCCGCTTCGTCCGTCCAGCTTACTGCTAAAGTTGGAAAGGGGGGTTGTGATTTGATGGCTCATTGGGCATTACTGCGGCGCTACGACCGGGGTGTGTGTACCGTGAAGTTGTGCACTCTAATTTGTGCATATGGCACGTGGACCCCATTGCCGGTTGCCCCACATATCAGCGAAAGGAAGTAGAAAGACATGAGTAACTAGTTACACATAAATATATTTTTTGACAGAGAGATACTCCCTCTGTAAAGAAATATACAAATCTATTATATCACAAGCTCACCTTGCCGAGAAAAATACTCCCTCTGCAACGCACGGGCATTATGGGGGTTCAGCTGAGAATATAATACTCAGATGTTTTTTTGAGGGATAAAAGCTGCTTTATTGAAGATTAACAGTCATAGCTATATAAATAATTTCGGGGGTTCCTGTGAGCCAAAGATGGCGTCCACAGGGCAAAGAAGTAGCAGCTTTTGCGAGAACATGCGCTTCAACATTACACTCGCGTTTTTCAAGTATGATCTCCATGGTTTGGAACATATTCTTCTTCATCTTGATCTCGTCCATAATAACTTTGCTGGGCCCCCAGTATGCCTCTCCGATATGCTTGACGGTTGCTGAACAATCAGTGCTAATCTGAACTTGTTGCAGGTTTAAGTCAAGAGCCAGAGATAGCCCCTCGCAACATGCCATTGCCTCTAGGATCTCTGGATCAATAACACTTTCGCACACCAGTGTCGATGCTCCAAGGAAGATGCCTGTATGATCCCGGATCACAACTGCCAGGGCTCCCCTTTCACCATTGCGAGATAACGCAGCATCAATATTCATCTTCGCCCAACCCACAGCAGGAGGAGGACGCCACTTCTGCACTGAGCTAGTGCTTCTCGAAACCAGGTTCTGGACTTTGGGCCGCAGGCCGACCCAGCATGTTTGGGGGCCCATGTGTTCTACCTCAGGGCTTTTCATATTGCAAGCGATCGGTACGGCGCTGGTTTTAGATGTTGTCGCAAGGCGAATACACAACATTGAATAAAGCACGGCAGCAGTTGGAATGAAATCGAACGACAGTTCCTAACCAGCAATCAGAGTTGAAATTCTATCAATGATATACCATGTGATAAATAATACTATCATACTACTTATACACATAGGACACTTGTTTCACCATGCCAGATTATTACATCAAAATCTCTCGGAGGATAGATCAGTTAGGCAGTTGCGTGCTGCTACTGAAGAATTTCAAAGTTGATTTGGACCAGCTCTCCTTGCCGAGAAAGTTCGATTTTGACATCATCCCCTACCGCGAGATATGATTTAGATTTGAACCTTGACCATCCTTTAGCATCAATCATCATGCGACCATCCTTTGTACTTACGATATATTGAGCAGGTTCATTCACACCAAGGCTGCGCATGGTAAGAGAAACTTGACTGCAGTCGCCCGGATTGTTGAACGACTCCCTCGTTGCTCTAGGAATTCTCTGTTTGCAAACAAGAAGACATACCCAAATAGTTAGATCAACACAGTGAATCATGTGAAACAACATGCAAAGAAAAAAGAACAAAGCACTTGGGCGACCAATGCTTACCAAGAAGGTGGACATGTCGGTTTTTCTAAGGACTTTGGTATATGAAGTGCGAACTGCAGCCCAGTCTGTTGCCGGTGCAACTGCACGGGTCAGAGCAGATGCAAGTGCAAGTGTTGGTGCAGGTGCCGAAGCCGCTGCTGCTGCCGGAGATGGTGCTCCTTGTAGAGCTGGTGCCGGTGTCGGAGCAGGTGCCGGTGTCGATTGCCGATCCTCCGGTAGATCAGACTGATCCGCTGACGTGGTCGGTGCTCAATCCTCAGCTAGATCAGACTGATCTGCTACCGCTGTCAGTGCTAGAGCAACTGTCGGTGCTCGATCTATGCCAGACAGCGGCGATCGTGTCTGGTCTGCTATGATCAGCTTTCTAACTTGACTAGGATCCGTGACCGTGATCCATTCTTTTTCTTCATTTGTTTTAAACGCGAGGACTAATTGTGGCATTTTTGTTAAACCAAACTGCAGTTCATCATAGGGATTCAGCTCGTACTCAGACAACAGATTGATCCATTTTTTTCTAGTAATATAAGTGATGGCCAGTGCCTTCATTACTGACACGACATAAGAAGTGATACCTGCAAAAATAGCCATCATAGAGAAAACCAAACGGTTTATTCTGTGATGAATGTCACATGGCAAAACCTGCATCGTAAAATTGTAGGAAAAGAAAGAAAACATGACATTAAATCAATAAGATTTAGACAGTAAATTAATAAGATTTACTTGATGTGACACAAGTGAATCCTTACCAGGAAATCACTATGTTGAAGTACTAAACAGAAGATTGATCGTTCAACTACGCGTGGCATGCAGGGGGCCCGCCTACTCCCACAAGCAGGGCAGTCCAAAGGTCGTGACAAATCGTATGGACCGAACATCCATGGGGCTGGAAATCCTGGTGGGTGCGATAAACCCTGCAATGCATACAGATATTAGAATGTAACCATAATTGATAGACCGTCCTCACAAAAAATATGATATGGATACTTCAAAATATACAGACTGAATTGACTGGACAGACATTAACATAGACCGTTCTCAGGACTGACCACACACCAAAAGCGGCAGTACTAATAAACAATACATGGTTCACAAACACAAATCAAGTACTAAACAATAGTACTTACTACAGACAAGCAAAGTTGCACTAACTAAACTCTGCAGACTATTTTTTGCCACCGACCTACGGGATGAACCCCGCATAACTGACTAAGCCATGGACTTCGTGTGAGATGTCTACATGCACCATCACCATCTTATCAACCTTGGAGAACCTAAGAGAGTGGTCTTTCCACTCATAAACATGATGCTGAAGACAGGCCGCATCAGATTTGTTGGGAAGCTTTACAAGAACCACACCCTTTGTAATCGAAGGCACAACCAGGAAATTGTTGTGGTCAAGTACAACCTCGAGAACACGCCTGACAACAATGCTACAGGAAAACACTAGTTCAGGACACGTGGCGACAAGGACACAGCAGCTGGATAGTTCAGCAGTAGAACTCATCATCAGGTCTTCTAGTTCACACGGTATGACTTTGAGAACTTCATCTCCACCGCAGACCTGGTTCTAATTCAAACAGAAACCATAGTTTATTACTACCTCCGTTCAGAAATATAAGATGATTTTCGATATTATACTCCATATATGACTACATATACGCACAGAAATGAGTGAACAAAGACACTAGAACATGTCTTCAAAGGCATGAGAGCAGAGGGATTACATGCAATATCCATAACACAAGTTACTGAGGCAAATATACCCTCTTAAAAGGTAGCATTGATGTTCATAAAGTACTCCCTCCATCCCAAAATTCTTGTCTTAGTTTTGTCTAGATACACATGTATCAAGTCATATTTTAGTATTAGATACATCCATATCTAGACAAATCTAAGACAAGAAATTTGGGATAGAGGGAGTAGTTGAAAGTAATCTATAAGAAATCAGTGTCAACCTCTCGCATGTTTTGGTCAAAAGAGGAATTTAGAACCGTCATTTGGCACACAAAAATCACATGCAAGATCACCCAGAAAGTTGTACTACTAGTACTAGTACTGCGTGTTAGATGAAAAAACACGATCAAGATCGAGAAAAAGATCGTCAAGAAGAGATATTACCTGGACTTGCTTAATGAGGGATCCCGGAGAGGGGGGCTTGGACAGGGCGATGGCTTTGAGCTTGTCTGCAGTAGTCTCGGCGGGGTGCTTGCGCTTCTTCGTACCATGAGCCTCGACGGTTTTGGCCGGAGCCATAGACATCACTTCGGCCGGTGCTCCAGCGTCCATCAAGAAACTGTCAAATAGAAATAAAAGAAAAGAAACCATAATCACAAACCCAAAAGAAGAAAAGAGAGGGAGTTATAGGATCAGTCTCGGGGTTGCAAGACCGGGCCTTGGCCAGAATCAACACCATTGATGCGCTCACCTTTCCTTCTTTGGGAGAGAAGAACAATGGCAGAAGCAGGTCGGGGTTTTCTTGAAGAAATGAGGAAAAAGATGAGGCACAAGTGAGGGTTGGGTAGAGATGAAGCTGAGAGAGAAGAGTGAAATGATGGTTGCTTCGTCCGTCCAACTTACTACTAGAAAGGAGGGGGTTTTGTGATTTGACGGCTCATTGGGCATTACTACAGCGCTTCGATCAGGGTAGTCTACCGCCACTCTACTACGGAGTAATTTAGTGCATGGCTGGTGGACCCCGATGCTGGCTGTCCCACACGTCGGCGAAAGTGAGTACTTTAGTGCATGGCTGGAGGAGGATCCGCACGGTAGAGCGTGTCCACTGTTTTTCAGAAGAAAAAATGATTACAGCAAGCGTTTCCACTCTTATGATGGAGGAGTGCGAAACACGGCAGCCACTTGAACATACACAGTGCTCCTACTACTAGGCATGTGCAGTGGTTCATACGTCAGTACTACACAATCTTGTTGCTAGTGTAGTAAGATATGACGATAACAAATGATGTTGTGCGCATGTCAACTACTCCTATATGTAACATAGTACCACTTTTTCGATTGTCCGGTCAAGAATGGACGGTGAGATCAATGTTAACAGAACTAGGTCCACAGCGCACGGAGAGTACGGTGCTACAATACTCCACGAAACATGAACCACATGAAGCACGAATAGTGTTAGGAAGGGTGTATGAAGGGTGCACGGGATGGGAGCAAAAGTTCCCTTCTCGACCCACTTTTGGGTGTTTGGCAGAGTGCATGAAGGGTGCATGAGTCCACACTAGTAGGTTGACAAAAATACACGAAGAGGAAACAACTATATTGAGATGAGAATGCAACCAAACACACCCACACGCTTTGTGCTACAGTGACTGATCTGCATCGTCTGAGTTTGATCCAACGGTCATGTTGCGCCGAGACATGGACATGCCCATGCAAAGGGTTTAGCCCGACGGCCGGCATCGTCGCGCTGGCATGACGGTAGGCATCGCGCAACCGCAACACGTGTGTGGCAACTTGGTTCACCAAGTGGCTGAGGCGATCCTGGACCTCGTCACGATCGGCCCGCTCGCGCTCCAGCCGGCTCCCCTGACGGCCTATCATATCTCCCGCTTTCTGCAGCAACGCCGCCAACGCCTCGAGCATCTTTGTGGTGGACGCCTGCCGCTTTTGAAGCTCCGTGAACTCCCACACATAACGGAGGAGCATGGCACTCCTCTCCTCCTTGAGCTCACGGAGCTCCACGTCCTTGGCCCTGAGCTCCGCATCCTTAGCATGGAGCTCCTGTGTCAGGAGCCTCACCTTGGACTCTGTGATCTGCTGCTTCGCCATGGCACCAGGTAGAAGCAATGGGGAGAGGAAGCAAAGGGGGCGAAACGGCTGAAAGGCAATGCAATCTACGGGAAGGCGGAGGGAGTGGGGAATCTTTTGGTTTTCACCACGGTAAAACACCAGTCGACGACTTCTCACATCAGGGAGCAGTGGGTGCAGGCGGAGTCATCGTGACTAATTGCTGACGCGCCTGCTCCCGTCAATCAAAATATTAAAAATCCTGCCGCGCCTGCTCCCATCAATCAAAAAATTAAAAATGCTGCCGCACCCAAACATCAGAGCAACGCCACGGTGGATATTTAAATTTACCTGCCGGCAAGTAGATAAAAAAGGGGTGAAAATACAAATGTGGCGGCGGCCTAGCTAATCAGTCGAACTAGCCCTACTAGCTAGCCACCGTGCTTCACTGATGTACTCGGCGGGAAAGGTGGTCTTTCGTGATTTGACGACTCATTTACTTGCTTCGGCACTACGACCGAGGAGGACCCATAAAACGCGCGGTAGGGCGTCCCACGTCAGGAAGAATATATGCGTGCACCACCCGGGAGGACCCCGAAACCACGAGGTAGGGTGTGCCCCGTCTTGGCACAGAGGAAAAATGTGTGTGTAAAAATATATTGTATCAGACATAGTACAGTACCTATGGTTCGACCTCGTGACCCAGCCAGTCGGTTGAAAACACCCCACTAGCCACACAGCTTCATCATGCAAACGTGGCACGTATGATAGATGTGGTTAGCTCCGTCTCGACCAGCCACAACGTCTCTTGTTCTAGGCGATTCTTCTATTTTCCAAGTTTTTTTAGTTGTAATAACACCACGGCAAGTTAGCGCCGCTCTTCGTGTGTGCCCGTGCAAAGGTTAGACGATGGAGAGAAGAGAGATTGAGATCGCAGACCTGGGACCCACCAGTAAGTGAGATAACGGTCATGCACGTGTTGACGAGGCACTCCCTCTACTCTACTCAACGCAAGTACTGTATAAAATCAAGTTATGGGACAAAGCCAACAACCGTTCGTTTTTTCAGGCTATCGACTTACGGTTTGTAGTCCAGGTTGCAGTTCAAATCTCGTCTTTCAGATTTGTTAGTTTTAGGTCCAAATTTGATTAATGACAAGTGGGACCCCCGTGTGTTGTTCCGATATTTCAGTGTAGGATGGTTTTTTGAACAAACACTTTGCGCGGTTAGACAAGTAATGGCACGAGTTACATGTTTTTTGCAAGTTTATGAACAAAAATGACAGCGGCATAGAATATCACATCCACCCCGCAGCTTAGATACTATGGTGATATGAGTTTTTACACCGTTGGAAGTGAGATCCAATGGCTTGGGAGTAGTCTTTGTAATTATGTGCAATTTCCAAACTCTCCAAAGGTTTTTTTGCAAATAAAACATTCAGGCCTCGTGTGTGCCGCTGCATCTTCGATCCAACAGCTCCCCGGTGCTCATATTAGGTTCTCCCCATATATTAATTACCCGCTACGGTGATTGGAGTAGTTATGGGCCGAACGCTACGAAAATATAATCTAAACCGGCCGGAATAAATGCCTACACAAAATAATCCAAGGTTGGAGTGCCCCTCGCAATGTAAATAGCTCCGGCTTTGCGAGGGATGGAGAGGTAGTAGCTTCAACGCGTGGAAGATATGGTGTGAGAAAGCAAGGCCAATCAAGAGACATATAGATAGAGAGACAAAGTGAGTGTGGTCCGACATTCATTGAACAAATATATATGCTCTGGAGAGATATTGTACGATTGAGCTTTTTGGCAAGGGTGAGGGCTATAAGATAGAGCTTGAGAGATGATCCAGTCACAGACGTGTAGATATATTTTGTGCATGAGAGGAAGCAAGGTCAACCGATCACATAGGGTCACCGTGCGATCGAAAGAGTGAGACGGGTTGGAGAGAGTGACCTAGATAAATGATGTGCATGAGAGAGTATACAATGTGAATAGGTCGAATTGGGCTCAACATGGTGATATATCGTTTTTGTCCGAGAAAGAGCGAGGTCAATCGAGACATACGGAGGGAGAGAGAGAGAGAGAGACAGAGAGATTGAGTGAGCGTGGCCCACTGTAACGCCCTTGATGCGGCTATATCTCCCACGTGTCGAAGCACGACTTAGAGGCATAACCGCATTAAAAGCAATGTCTCAAGTGAGGTAATCTTCACACAACCCAAGTAATACATAAGGGAAAGAGATACATAGTTGGCTTACAATCGCCACTTCACACAATTACATGAATAAAGCATTACATCATCCAAATACAAACAAGGACCGACTACGGAGCCAAAATAAAAGAAGACTACCCCAAATGCTACACAGATCCCCGATCATCCCGACTGGGCTCCACTACTGATCAACTAGAACGAAACAACACAAGGACAAGATCTTCATCGAGCTCCTCCTGAGCTGGGTTGCATCATCTGTACGGACTCATCGGCACCTGCAAGCTGGTTTTGGAAGTATCTGTGAGTCACGGGGACTTAGCAATCTCGCACCCTCGCGATCAAGACTATTTAAGCTTATGGGTAAGGTAAAAGTATGAGGTGGAGCTGCAGCAAGCGACTAGCATATATGGTGGCTAACATACGAAAATGAGAGCGAGAAGAGAAGGCAAAGCACGGTCGATAAAAGTATGATCAAGAAGTGATCCTAAAACAACCTACCTTAAGCATTACTCCAACAACGTGTTCACTTCCCGAACTCCGCCAGAAAGCGATCATCATGGTTACACACGCGGTTGATGCATTTTAATTAAGGTCAACTTCAGGTTTTCTACAACCGGACATTAACAAATTCCCATCTGCCCATAACCGCGGGCACGACTTTCGAAAGTTCAAATCCCTGTAGGGGTGTCCCAACTTAGCCCATGACAAGCTCTCACGGTCAATGAAGGAATAGACCTCCTCCCGAGACATTCCGATCAGACTCGGTATCCCGGTTCTACAAGACATCCTCGACAATGGCAAAATAAGTCCAGCAAGACCACCCGATGCATCGACATCCTGATAGGAGCTGCACATATCTCGTTCTCAGGGCAACACCGGATGAACACTACGTACAGCTAAAACCAGCCCTCAAGTTTCCCCGAGGTGGCGCCGCAAGTGGCTCTAGTTTGGACCAACACTTAGACAAGCACTGGCCCGGGGGGGTTAAAATAAAGATGACCCTCGGGATGCGCGACTCCCAAGGGAAAAAGGCTAGGTGGCGAATGGTAAAACCAAGGTTGGGCCTTGCTGGAGGAGTTTTATTCAAAGTGAACTGTCAAGGGGTTCCCATTATAACCCAACCACGTAAGGAACGCAAAATCCGGGAACATAACACCGGTATGACGGAAACTAGGGCGGCAAGAGTGGAACAAAACACCAGGCATAAGGCCGAGCCTTCCACCCTTTACCAAGTATATAGATGCATTAATTAAATAAGAGATGTTGTGATATCCCAACAAAATATATCCATGTTCCAACACGGAACAAGCTCCAATCTTCACCTGCAACTAACAACGCTATAAGAGGGGCTGAGCAAAGCGGTAACATAGCCAAACAACGGTTTGCTAGGACAAGGTGGGTTAGAGGTTTGGCGTGGCAATATGGGAGGCTTGATAAGCAAGCGGTAGGTATCGCAGCATAGGCATAGCAAAAGAGCGAGCAACTAAGCAAGCAAAGATAGAAGTGATTTCGAGGGTATGGTCATCTTGCCTGAAATCCCGCAAGGAAGAAGAACGAGACCATGAAGAAGACAAACGGACGTAGTCGAACGGGTCCTCACAAACGCGACATTATTGGAACCAACCCGAAGAAGCACACACCGGAAAGAAGCACACAACATAGTAAACAACCATCACATAAACATGGCATGATGCACAATCAAGTATGATGCATGTCCGGTTTAAATATGCATGGCATGGCAAAGAGCACAAACAATCCTACAAATTAAGTGGAGATCAATATGCAATGAGTTGCATATTGACGAAACACCACATGACTTATTTAGTTCTCTCTCAGTTATGTACCCAACAATATTAAATGTTGTTAAACATGGCAAGAGGTGAGGCATAACAAAACTACACCATCTAAACAATTTAAATGGGGCCGGATATAACAAATAACGAATCCGGTAAATCCCCATATGCATTTAGCAATTTGGTGCAACAACAATTTTTAAACATTTAAATGTTATTATCATGATGCGAATGACATGTGCAAGTTTTATGCAATTTTTTTATTAAGACTTGATAAGAGCATTATGAAGCATTTTTATCATCGTGGCAGAAACAAAAGGGGTGCCACGGCGACGATAATGAAACGGTGCCACGGCAATGTTCCGGTTCCGGTAACTCGATTGAGATACTGATGCAAAGGAGAAGTGTGCGGATGCGTGCAAAAGATGGCGGGGCGCTCCCGGATACCGGGTGTCCCATGAGTCGATGGCATGGAAGCGAGAGACACTACGGACACGGAGCAACACACGGGCATCTCATACATCACACAAACATTCGTCCACGGGCGGTCGTCTCAGGGTTATACCTTCGAAGCGTGTGTTATCGGAACGGTTCGGGTCAAGCGGTGTAGTCGTTCACGATCGGACGGCTCCGGACGGAGGGGAACTAGGTGGGGTTTGTGGGCTGTGCTAGAGAGAGATGGGCTGAGAAGAGAGGAGAGAGAGAGGCCCGGTAGCGGCTTCCGAAGACCGAAAGCGTCCGATGAAAAGACCGGCTATACTGCCGCTATAGTTATCCGTTGGGGCGTCAAACGGACTCCGAATGCGATGAAACTTGGCAGGCGGTCTACTGACAACAAAACAACACCGCACGCCAACTTTCAACCCGTTTCGAGAACATTTTCCGGCCACTTATAAAATAATATTTCGGACATATCGCGGGCGTGTGCAAGTGTGTCTGGGCTCAGAACGGACAACAGAGAGAAACTGAGGGAATCCGGACGGATGCAAGTTTTGAAAAACATGATGATGCGATGCACATGATGACATGATGAAATGCAACACGCAAGCAAATGACCTGGCAACATCAGCGAATAACTCGAAGACACCTGGCACAACGGTCTCGGGGCATTACAACACTCCACCACTATGAGAGGATGTCGTCCCGAGATCTAGAATGGCACCGGAGGGCAAACGGAAGAGAAAGAGAAGAGGTAAAACTAAGTTGCTTCTTTGACAAACGAGTGAAACCAAAGAACCTTGAAAAGGTTAAGCCATTTCGAGAAAAGAATACAACAGAGATAAATGAAGTTGAAAGCACTCCATTAGCAAAGAGGAAACAAGGAAGAAACAACTTCGGGCAGCACTCCGATTAAAAAGAAAGGAATTGAATAAGAACTTGGAAAGAGGGCTTGCATCCGTCCCGAGGATGTCTTGTAGAACCGGGATACCGAGTCTGATCGGAATGTCTCGGGAGGAGGTCTATTCCTTCGTTGACCGTGAGAGCTTGTCATGGGCTAAGTTGGGACACCCCTGCAAGGATTTGAACTTTCGAAAGCCGTGCCCGCGGTTATGGGCAGATGGGAATTTGTTAATGTCCGGTTGTAGAAAACCTGAAGTTGACCTTAATTAAAATGCATCAACCCCGTGTGTAACCATGATGGTCGCTTTCCGGCGGAGTCCGGGAAGTGAACACGATGTTGGAGTAATGCTTGACGTAGGTTGTTTTAGGATCACTTCTTGATCATACTTTTGTCGACCGTGCTTTGCCTTCTCTTCTCGCTCTCATTTGCGTATGTTAGCCACCATATATGCTAGTCGCTTGCTGCAGCTCCACCTCATACTTTTACCTTACCCATAAGCTTAAATAGTCTTGATCGCGAGGGTGCGAGATTGCTGAGTCCCCGTGACTCACAGATACTTCCAAAACCAGCTTGCAGGTGCCGATGAGTCCGTACAGATGACGCAACCCAGCTCAGGAGGAGCTCGATGAAGATCTTGTCCTTGTGTTGTTTCATTCTAGTTGATCAGTAGTGGAGCCCAGTTGGGGTCGATCGGGGACCTTGTCGCATTTGGGGTTGCTCTTTTATTTTGGTTCCGTAGTCGGACCTTGATTGTATTTGGATGTTGTAATTCTTTATTCATGTAATTGTGTGAAGTGGCGATTGTAAGCCAACTATGTATCTCTTTCCCTTATGTATTACATGGGTTGTGTGAACATTACCTCACTTGCGACATTGCTTTCAATGCGGTTATGCCTCTAAGTCGTGCTTCGACACGTGGGAGATATAGCCGCATCGAGGGCATTACACCCACCATGAGGTCGAAAGAGTGGTGGCGGCTTGGATGGACTGACCTAGATAGACAATCTGCGTGAGAGAGTATAGAGTGTGTCGATCGAGGCCCAAACAGGGAGATATATCATTTGTGTGTGAAAGAAAACGAGGTTAAATGAGACTTAGATCAAGAGAGCAAGATTGAGCGAGTGTGGCCCGCCGTGTGGAAGAAAGAGTGAGACAGTCTCGAGGGAGTGACCTAGATATACAGCATGCGTGCGTGCGCATGCACGAGAGGTTGGGGGGCTAGATAGGCAATGCATGTATTTAGCGCGAGAGGGTGAGAGGGAGAGGGGGGAGAGAGAGAGCTCGGCATGGGGTGCAATGGCGGGTGTGTGAGGTAAATACATTTGGTAACAGAGTGGAAAAAGGGGTTGTGTAGTTGAGAGACTAAGAGATCGAAACATGGAGAGAAAGAATGAATGTGTGTTGGAAACCGATAGCTTCCTAGGGTGGTTAGGAGAGGAAGATGACCGATACAGGAAGTATGTAGGGTTTGTGCGGGGGGGGGGGGGTCGGGCTAAAAACAACATTTGAATGTACATACTACGAGACTTAATATCGATGTTCCAATTCGGTGTAGATTGTAAGATTTGAACCAAGGAACAGGCATACATGTAATTATTTCGAATTCGTGCCATACTAATTTTCGAAAAGTTGACATTGACTCAGTTTGTTGTGCTATTTTGTAGGTCATATGTTTGAATCCATCTAAAAGTTTTCTCACTACCATGGTGTTCATCATATACATATGAATTTGTATTAAAAAAGTAGCATGAATACAGTGAAATGCAAAATCCACGTTAGAATTGGAGATCGCTATGTGACACACACTCTAATTCAAATAACTAACTACGTGACACACACTCTAATTCAAATAACTAATTATGTGACACACACACTCTAATCCATGTTAGCGTGGGTACCGTTTCAATTTTTTTTCAAATAACTCCTCATTAATGAATTTACAGGACTCCCTCTGTTCACTTTTATAAGACCTTGAAGACATTTCAGACAATGTGCAAAACAGATCATTTTAAGTTGTCTGAAACGACTTACAAAAGTGAACGGATGGAGTATCTCGTTTCGAATGACTAATTATTGCAAGGAAAACACGGGCATGGTAATACATACAGATTCGTTTGCAAATGAAAGAAGATTCGTTTGCATTCTCAAATGTAGGCGCACCAGGCAAACCAGGGTCGTGTCGGGGTGGATGCTGCTTCGGTGCCTTAAAGGCAACTGCCTTTGGGTCACTGACATGTGGGCCAGCCATCTGTTGGGCCCATATGTCATGGACACAAAGGCAGGTGCCTTAAGCAACCGAAGCATAGTCCTGTTGGGATGGTCGCGTGTGTCGGACGGACGGGTAGCACCCAGCCACCCACCCCCCTCCCCCCCCAAAAAGGACGATGACAATATAAGTTCGCGCTTCCACATTTCGGATTGAAATATCTGGCGGCCCCAATTCCAGCCCTGCAAAATCTCTCTTCTCCACCGTCCCCTTCCGCGCCCAGATTGCTCAAATCCCTAATTTGCCGCCAACCCTCTAATCGCCCCTCGTCTCGTCTCTTTCCCCACCGTTCCAGACCTCTGTGCCGGACGACGACGACGAAGACGACGGTCGCGCTTCACCACAGCACCGGAGCTACCTCATCTATGCCCTCGTCCACCGCACCGGGTGGTCCACCGACAATGTTGGTCGCCGCAACCGACGTGCCTCAAAAAAAGAGTTCCGCTGCATCAGGTGCGCTTCACCGACGCCGTCTCCCAGCTCACCGGGGCTACTTCACCGAGCACATCATCGCACCTCCGCCCCCAAGGCCGTTGGGGGTTCACCAATGGTCTCGTCCACCGCATCGTAGCGCTCTGCTGCCACTCAAGATCTGCATCCATGCGCGGCCAGCCAACACCAGTGCATCACCCTCATCGGCTCTGAAGTGACCCGCACTCTAGCTAGGCGAGCATGCCCAAACGTCGGCCCGAACTAGGTATCCACAAATCACTCCCTTGTGCACTGTTCCAACGATGTTTGGATATCCTTTCACTGCTCTCTTAGCTTACACGCCTATGCAACTCTGACCTTAACTCTTATTTCTTCTGGAGATATCATCTGAAACAAGCAAATCCATATTTTAGCGAAGCATGAAAGCGCTACAGGATCTGGTACACATCATGCACACCCATATAACCTTGTAAGTATCTGTCCTCCGGTACAACATCAAGGTCGATTCCTATTATTTGATCAAGCATTCGCCGTGTCAAAAATGCAGAGGGGGATGCAAGGAGCACAAGGCCTGCACATCCAAGCAAGTGGTAACATGGACTTGTACATGGAACATCCCAAGCGCAAGCAGAGCTGTAGTGAGCCTGTACAACGAGCTAGCGTATGTCCTTGCATTTCATTTAATTCATACTGGCATTCGTGTATGATTTGTGTGCAGTGGCTGATCCACGAATTCAAGTTACCAGGGGCGAACATTTAACTTAAAAAATACGAAGGCACTTGCACTCTAGAAATCAACATATCTTGAGAAAGGTGAAGCTACATGCACTTTGAAAACCAACTAATGATCCAAAGTAGTTCAGATTATAAACACTAAATGATGCAAGCACCAAAAAACACAAAATGCAACATGGTATACAGGGACTACAAACATGGTCTGTACCTGCTTGAATTATTCGTTCTCTGGCTGAAAATATCGAAGTGTAATTGCACGTATAACCAGTGCGCAAACTGCATATCAATATATCTATCCTGCACAAGTATGCCAATAGTTTCAAACAACAGATTAGAAAAGTATTTATGCTATGTTGTCATGATACGGGGACTTTCTGGTAGATGGCCTCGACGTTTCCTCAAGCTATGAAAATGCACTATAATTTGCTTGTCATCAAGGCCTGCAAATCTCTGTCTCTCTCAACATAGTAGATCATCATTAGACACTAAATCCTTCAATGAGCTTGCAAAATGCTTGCATTAGATCCCTCATTGGACACTATATGTTCATCACCAGGAGCATGTAAAATGTTTGCATCAAATCCTTCATTAGCAGTCTGTTCATTAGACACTTCAGGCTCAAGAACAACATGAGCTTGTATGTTTGCACCGGAAACTTGATTAGATACATCAGATTCAGTCAGTTCAGTATTGATTGGGGGAGTTATAAAATAAGTAGAAATTGGTTTCATTTTCTCATAGATTCCCTACATACAAGCACTTTTACAACACCGTCAGGTTTAACTATTGGCCAGAAATTGAAGAGTTAAATTAGATATAATCAGGGATGTGATGTACCTGCTCGTTGCGCATGCTACTCTTGCAAGCTGCGACTGTCCGTTTGCGCAAGCTCGATGCCATGCCCGTGCTGCCGCTGCTGCCTCCCACACAGGCTACACCCAGGGTTGGATCTTCACCTTCTTGTCCTTCCGTTCACTTGAAGCCCGACGACCGCCCTCCAACGAGGGCGCGAGGAAGTGCTGTGTCAGTCTGTCCAGCGGCGACTAGGTTAGGAGCGAACCAGACTGGAGGCTGGAGCGAATGAATTGGGATTTTTCCTGCTGTCGATCGATATGGGAGGTGCTCGTTTGGGCCGCGAGCCTGCCATAGGGCCTGCCTTGCACTTATGTTATTGGCCCATCCAAATTGAAACATTTTTCTTCATTTTTACATTGCCTGCTCGTGCGTTGGGACAAACCAAACTAGCCTGGGCCAACCTGGATGACTCAAACTAGGTGCACACTTTCCAGCCACCTGAGGCGGCCGCCCATACCAGCCCCTATGGTGGCGTCGCCCCTTTTTGTGTGTATGATTGGATAGTGAAAAATATTCCAGTGGCGCTTTTGATTTACCCACAGAATGGTTGAATTACTTGTTTCTATGAACTGAGTTTGCCAATAATGTGAAGGATGCCAGTCTTTTCATCCTATTGTAGATTGCTTAGATCTTGATATGCCAAAAGTAACCGCATGAAATATACAGTAAAAGCCAGTGTGATGTGTTTGGCTACAACTAGTCTGACTACACGTCCTCATATAGCATATCAAGGATGCACCATCTTACCAGATTAACCATTCGACTTACCCATGCAGTGTGGGAAGAAAGAAGTATTGGGACTGCGTATCCAAGCAATTGATTCCATGAACTCCTTCGTACAACCTTGTAAGCGAAAAAGAAGTTGCAGTGTGCCTATACAAAGAACTAGCGTAAGTTTAGTTACCTGCTTCTTGGAATTTTAGTTAGCCACTTATTGCAAAATTGTTCAATTACGTTGCTTGGCTTAATTTAGTTTGCTACTGATTACATAATGGCACAGCCTGTTAATCATATTGTAGACTGCGACTATCTATGTGTTTGATACTTACTGTTAAGAATTACCTGTTTGCCTTAACTTAAATATCTACTTGTTTGTTTAACTGCTTTCCTGCTGCAACAGCGGGTTACAATGATGTTAATAACTACTTTTCAGCATCCAATTGAAACTCTTTAATTCCTTGTTTGTTTAACTGGTTTGCTCTTATAACTCCCAGTTGAGATGTTTTGCTAACTTCAACTTTTCTGAATCCAATCGGAACTTTAATGGAAAAACAGGTTAGCCCAAGATCAAAGAACAAGGTCCCCATGGATATTGCATCATCCCACAGCAGTGGCACCGGCCCAATCGTGCATTATGAATTGCCAACAGCTGATGCTCTAGAGGCTAAACTAGTGGTAGAAAGAGATTCTGCTTCTGCACTTAGAGATGAAGTTGACATGTTGAGGAAGCAAACATCATAATCACAAGCAGTACTCAAGACAACCATTAAATATTTGGTGGATTTCAAAATGAAGCAAGCTGAGACTGACCAGATTGTTAAGGTCCTGAAGGAAAAAAAGAAATTAAATTCCTACTTGGTAAATCATAAGTGAAATGTTCTTTCCATAGTTGAATAATCTTTGTGTTGTCTGTTCATGTAATCAATCAAACCATTTGTTTTAGAGATCATGTAATAATTGTTTTTTTTGTTTTTTGTTTGTAATTTTATTTGAGCAGAAGTTTGTATTAATTGATAAGACTTGGAGACATTTCATTTGGATTGCTGTGCCAGACCTACAAATATGCCAATCGGGTTGAATGTGCATTCAGCAATAGTAGTATAGATGGACCATAAGTGGCACGCATCGGAAAGGGCCAAGATGCTGGCTAAAAAAAGGATGCTGTTGTAGCCAAAAAAAGTACAGTGGCCTGGCTTATGTATGTTAGTTGATATTATTGATCCATATACTCTATAAGTGTTTATATGTCTGTTAGTTCCATACATTCTTGGTTGATTGACTCAGTATTTGAATCTTGATACATCGATTGTGTACATATCTAAATGGGAGTACACATTATGCTGCATGTGACATTTGAGTTGGACATGAAGTGTTCCAAATATTCGAATTCACCTTAAACTGGATTCTAGTTTCTGAATTTGAGTATCGGCATTTGTAAACCATATTCATATATGACAGTGGCATACATCTTTGTCGTCCTTTTGAAGATATATAAAAACACATAGAATGATTTATAAAGATTCATATAGGAATACAAAATGGATTCGAATTTAGTTGCCAGGGTAAACGTGGATGCTTATTGTCCCAAAATTCAAAAGAAACAGCAAAATGTCCACTCCCACATCAGTTGCCCGAAGCCAAGTGTTTGGAAGATGGAAATTACTGTCTACCCATTACACGGACAATCCACCGGCTCGATTTCCACTGCTCTAAATAGGGGTAGGTTAGTAACTTCAATTAGACGTGACACGACCGCCTCTGAGCCCATTCCGACATGGTGGGCGTCAAACATGGGCGGCAAAACTCATTTGATTCAAGCTCGTCCGAAAGACCTCTGTTTCTCCCTCCATTCCCCATTCATACACGGTGAGCGACAAAACACCCTCTCCTCGTCCGAAATAGATGTAGGCTAATATTTTAAATAGGGGCAGATGTGTAACTTCCATCAGACGTGACACAACCGCCCTACCTGTCAGCCCCGTTCATACACCATGGGCGCCAACCGTGGGCGGCAAAACACCCTCTCCTCGCCCAAAATAGTTACCGGCAAATATTTGGGAGATGCGAGATTACCGTCCTATCCCCAACCGACCAGACGTCCAAATTTGAAACGGGGGATAAGTTCGTAACTTTCCCATATTTCAGACAGGCGCGTCCCAAAAACATGGTTCCCTGTACCTCTCCCTCCATTTTCCCATTCATACACCGTCCGCGCTAGAACACCCCATTCCCACACCAGCCTCCGTCCGCCACCCCATCCATCGCCGCCGTCCTCCACCACATCCATCGCCACCGTCCTCCACCATGCCGGAGTGCCTACCAAGACCGCGTCGTCCACTTCTAGAGATGGATGTTTCTCATCCATGGCGACGGACCAATAGCCTTGCATCGCGTCCTCTCGCTTCATTGGCGTCGTCGTCCTCTTTGTCGGGGCCGCTCACACGACCTTCTCTTCCACTGCAACGGGACTTATCCCCCGATGCACCCGTCTACCGTGGCAGATCTGCTTCAACGCCACCGACAGCCATCGCACCCCCGATGCCTACACTGCGCCGCAAGAGAGGTGGTACTTCATATCTCCTCAACTTTTTGATCTCAACTAGAAAATAGATTTTAACTTGGTTACTCTACTTTCTTTTCAGCTCTTAGAATTTAGTTCTTAGTTCGAAGCAAACAATGGATGCTAAATATCATTTCTCCGGTTTGCAGCTTCAAATCTGCCATGGCACAGCCATAATACGGTTTAATTGATCATGCTTAGGGTTTAGTTGATCATGTTGGTTCCGTGGTGGTTTCTTTAATAGAAATCAGAGGGGAAATCCTCTTTTGCTAAAAAAATATATGCTTAGAGGTTCCCCCTTTTATGATCACTATACGATCAGAATACATGCTTCGTGTCATAATAACACTGCTCCACCCATCAAGCTAAACAAGCTTAGTTGTTCAAATACGAATCTGATATTATTAAAATAGTGTTGTTTAATTGGTCAGCTAAATGTTCCTAAATTAGTTTCGAAAATGCATGTTCGCCGCTCGGGTGTGTATCTCTGTGTGTGGTCTGGTCAGCACGGTTGGGGAGGTGAACTTTGCATATGCAGGGGTTTATAGGGAGACACTCTCCGAGTTGAAACCGCAATGCATTCCATAGATAATCTGACTACTTTTATGTTTTCATGAATCTCAGATTCTGAACAGCATCATAATGATTATGAGCTTGCGCGCATGATAAGAATAAAGCAGAACAATGCCATGGCTATCCAACTTGGCATTAAGGGACTGACATCAAGTCTGGATGCAATGCAATGCAAACACTCTCCACCTACAGATTCATGCTCAGAATATGATCCTAACAGTGATTCTGAGCTAGAGGGAGACCTAAGTCAATTTAGCTCCCTAGTGGAGGAGTCAGAGGAAGATGCCCTATCTTATTCACCCATCAAGGTACTTGCTCTAACTTTCCAAGGTTACATTTCTCGCACATATCTTGCAACTGATGCTTTGCATTGCTTCTACTTTGTTGAACTGCCATTAGATTAGTTTAGACATTGTGTATGTGAATACGCCCTGCCTATCCATTTTCAGTACATATTCCATCTGTCATCATACCATATTTATCCATTCAAATGTTGTTCTTGTGTATCAGACGTTCAAAAGGAAGAGGGCGATTGCTGATCGTGGAGGAGCACAAGCAAAGTATTTGGAAAAGGTAGTGGCACCTGATAAATCAAATAGCCCATTAGGTGTAGTTGCAATATCACCTGACCCACAAAATACCCCAACTCTAGCAGACTCTAGCCCCACTACACTGGTCATTTCTGATGCCCCAACTCAGCAGACCCCAACTACAGCAAACAGTATGATTATGCCAGTTGACATAGCACCAGCTGTATGACGCAAAACCCCCATTCCAGCAAAGAGTACACCAAATCCAGTTGCCAAATCCCTTTTCGAACCAGAGAGAGCCCCAATTGCAGCAAATAGAACCCCTGTTCCATTTCTTCCCAGTTTAGAAGATGAAGCTTATGTTGTTGTCAGGAACTTTGTGCGCATCTTTCCTTCATGGAAAGATTATACCGCAGACACAGAACAATTTCCAGTCTTCCTCCGCAACTTACGCGTAAGTAATGTACTAATGTTATTCATGGTCATTACTGCATATGTTTCTGTTGACAAAAGACACAAGATTTCATTCTTTTAAATAGGCAAGGCGCAAACTGGATTGTGATGACGAGCAAGGGTTGGTTGCACTTTTCAATCACTCGTTGATGAAGTATCGTTCCTACCTGAGGCAAGCGCACTTCGATGGCAAGCCTCTGAATGAAATTTCTGTAAAGTCTCCGGTGCTACATTTATCCAACGGTGACTGGAATAACCTTGTTACACATTGGTCTCAGCTGCAGCATAAGGTACTGTCTATGATATCACATCACAATTTAAACTACATTTCTACATTTGCCTTAATGTCTCACTTGTATGAAAACTGTTAGCAAAAGAACATTCGTTCTCAAGGGACCACAGAATCTCGCAACTATACTGCACACTGCATTGCTCTTGTGAGTACCGCTTGCCCTGTATGACCATACTTACTTTCATAGCTGTTTGATTATGTAGCATCACTGCACATGTTAGCCTTGTAATCGTCCATTTGGTGGACATTATAAGATCCGTATGGACTCTTACATAAATTTAGAATCAACCAATGCTTTTGAAGAGGTTTAGCTCTGCAGTCCTCTTGTAAGGACTGAACGTGGTCTATCATTGTACTTACATTAACAGCTACTCCCTCTGTCCCATAATATAAGAACGTTTTGTACAGTACACTAGTGTTCAAAACACTCTTGTATTATGGGAAGAGGGATTGGTTCATTTTGTAGCATTCTGCATCTTATCTCCCTCGCCCACCATTTACTAAAAAAGATCAGATCTATATTTAATCTTGCCAACAAGTAGAATACACATACAATGCCAGTGCAAAAGTGTAGCCCATTGCTCTTGTCAGTACATTTTTTCCTGTAATGCTTGTACTTCCAGGGATTGGTAGTTGATTATGTAGCATCAATCTGCATCTTATCTTCATTATCCTCTATCCCTTCCAGTATTATCATATCTATAATTACTCTCTACAAAATGTAGAGTACATGCAATGCTTATGAAGAAGATTCTGTGCTAAAATTCTTGAGTTATCCTTCCCTTGCCATGGAGAAGGGCATTATAAAGCCGGTGTTAACTATTAATGTAAGTCAGTCCTTCTAAAGCCTTTATCCTCAACTGCTGTTTAATTTGCTCATACTCCTTATCGTTTACTGCTGTTTAGTTTATTGTTTCTACCAAAATGCATGTTCGTAAGAACCGTAAGTTCTAAGTTTTACTTGTAAAACCAAATTCCTTATTCATACCATGCACATTACTTAATACTCCCTATATGTATGCTTGTTTTCGTGGATCTATAATCCAGTGTGTGGTGAAGCAGCCCATGTTTGCACCTTGTCATCTCCTGTTTTATCTTACTGATGTGGCTGATGATATGAACAACATGCCATGCACATTATCCAAAATAGATACACTGATTTTCTTTGCCCTTCATCTATGCTTGTTATGTTGACATGGTAATCTAGTAGTGTGGTGAAGCTGCCCGCATTATGAACAATGCCAAATTGTGCTATTGATATTTTGAACATACTCTTCATTTTCTAATTTGAAATTGGATAGAATTGACAGAACAGTTATCATCTTTGTTTATACACGTGCAAAACATGTCATCTCTCTGCTTTGTTTCAGGGTGATATGCCTGATGGCATGCACAAGTCTGCTGAAGGCTGTGAGACAAACCCAACATATATTGTAGCAAAGAAGGTAAAACATCTTGAAGATAGCGAGACAACCCCAAAGTCTTATCTTGATGCAGTGTTCAAGTTACTTGATACTAACAGTTAGACAAGCTCATAGAATTCGTTGTCTAAATCAATTCGACTTCTTCAGTCCCAAGTTCTAGCAGAAAGGCATTCTGCAACTCAACTTCGACTTGAAGTCATATCTCTAAGAAAGATTGCGGAAAACACCAATGAGAACCTCATCGCTAAACAGCTACACCTGGAAGCTATGACTGACATGCTAGGTTGGTCTCACAGCCTTGCTCAGCAGCTTGCGCAGCAGTTCCCCCGCAAGGCTAACCTTTCTTGAACTGTCTTGGAAGTGGTCTTGGTTCAGTATTATTTTGTTACGCTGCAATGGTGCCCAGTTTTTGTAATCTGCTTCTTCGTTGCGCTTTATGATCACTGGTGGCAAACTTTGATGCCAAGTGGATGTAATATACCTTAAATCCTTTATTGTGTAGTGTAGGTTTATTCTTAGTTACTATGCCATAATTTCTTTATTGTATAGAGTAGGTTTGTTCTTAATTCCTACTAGTTACGCAACAGCCCGAAATGAACCCCGGCCCATGATTGTGCGAATCAAATCACGAGCTTTTAACAGGCCAAAATTGTCTGGGTCCTTGTTTGGCCCAATCAGATATCGGCTGTGAGCAGGCCGGATGCAAACCGGGCCGTAGTTAGGCCCAACTATATGAAGGGCTTTTAACAGGCCGAAATTAATATAGGGCCAAAATTTTAAACGGGCCCTTAATAGGCCAAAACTAATATCAGGCCGAATTACTAAGTGGGCCTTTAGCAAGTGGGCCCAAAAGCATAGTGTCCAGTTGACGGGCCGAATCTGATATGGGCCATAATTGAGTCCAAAGCCTCTTAAAGGGCCGGACCTGATCTGGGCCGTAATTTGGCCCAGAACATGGTAGGCTTTTAACGGGCCGGATCTCATATGGGCCACTAGTAGGCCCGGAGCGTGGCAGGCCATTAATGGACCAGATCAAATATGGGCCGGCATTTGGCCCAAAACATGGCAGCCAGTTAATGGGCCGGCCTACTAGGGTCCTCAAAATCTTGTGGGCCTACAGCTGGGCCGGCCTATTAATGTCGGTGAAATCTCGTGGGCCTTTAGCTGGGCCGGCCCATTATGACCCGCAAGAATCTTGTGGGCCTTTACCTGGGCCAGCCCATTATGGCACAAAAAAATCTTGTGGGCCTTTACCTGGGCCGGCCCATTATGGCCCGCAAAATCTTGTGGGCCTTTAGCTGGGCCAGCCCATTATGGTCCGCAAAATTTCATGGGCCTTTAGCTGGGCCGACCCATTATGGTTCGCAAAATCTTGTGGGCCTCTAGTTGGGCCGGCCCATTTAAACTTGTTGGGCCGTGCCACGTGTCGACGTATCATAGGCGCCTTCTGTCCAGTGAGTGGATGACATCTGTCCCGACGATGAGCCGACATGTGTTTCCTCTAGCCAATGATGATTTTACACGTGGAAAATCCCCATTGGTCGGGGCTGTTAACGGGTTATCGGAACCAAAACCCAACCCGATAGCTTAACGGCGTTCCGTTATGGTGGATGCCACGTGTCGGTCACCCTTGATGAAAGCACTTCTGTGATGCGCGATTTATCGTCATGGAAGTGGACACTTCCGTGATGATAATTTTGGTAATGTCATGGAACACTTCTACGATAGCACAGGTATGACTATCTTGATTCTGTCATAAATTTGTCATGGATGTACATGCATGACAAAAAAAAGCGACCTACTGTGACAAACACGTATCATCACGGAAGTGTATTTTTTTGTAGTGTTGGGTGATAGTTGTTTGATCTTGCTGAAAAAATAGAAACTTTTATGCTCACGAAATTAATTTTAATTTTTTACCAAAGAGCGATAAAATACCTATTCCACTTGCAGTAGATCAATATACAATTTTTTAGGTCGTCATAATTTTTCAGAATTTTTGGAATTACAGAAGTATTTGAAATAGTCATATTGCTACAGACTGTTCTGTTTTGACAGATTCTGTTTTCTTTGTGTTGTGTGCTTATTTTGATGGCTCTATTGTTTTCTTTGATGAGTTTTTGCCATAGAAAAGTTGGAATACAGTAGATATAATACAAAAACAAAATATGAATTGGTTTGATATAATACTTATAGTAGTGATTTATTATTCTTATACTAACGGATCTCATGAAAGTTTTGTTGTGTTTTGTGTGATTGAAGTTTTCAAGTTTTGGGTTATCTTATGATGGATGAAGGAAGGATGGAAGAGCCTAAGCTTGGGGATGCCCTCGAATCCCAAGCTATTATCCAAAAATGAGCAACCAACTAAGCATGGGGATGCCCCCGAGTGGCATCCCCTCTTTTTGCGAACGATCATCGGTATTTTACTTGAAACTATATTTTTATTCGTCACATGATATGCGTTTTGCTTGGAGCGTCTTGTATGATATGAGTCTTTGCTTGTTTTATTTAGTGTTTTAAGTTATCAATCCTTGCTAGACACACATATTTGAGAGAGCCAAAATTATGTCATGATTTGTTAGAATTGCTCTCTATGCTTCACTTAACTTTTTATGAGCAATGGACTTGCTCTCGTGCTTCACTTATATATTTTTGAGCACGGTGTGCTTTAGTATTTTTGAATAAATGCTCTCTTGCTTCACTTAGATTTATTTGAGAGTTGGTAAAATTTTAAGAAATTCTCTCTTGCTTCACTTAAATTAATTTTAGAGAAAGAAAATTTATTATGCTCATGATCTTCACTTATATTTGTTGGAGCTTGTCAAAAGAAATACATGAAAATTAGTCCCAAAGTGATAGATATCCAAGAAGGATATAATAAAAACTTTCATGAAGGTCATTGGACAAAATAAACTTGATTCTTAGTAATAGTTTTGAGATATGATGATGTGATATGTGAGTTATGTTGATGAGTAATTATGCTTTAGTAAGAATATTGGTGTTAAGGTTTGTGATTCCATATGCAAGTACGAAAGTCAATAGTCATGCAATGAAATTATATCCTACGTGTCGTGCATTATTCAATGTTATCTATGCTTAATGCTTGCTTATGAGATTATTCGTTTCTTAGTTGGTCGCTTCCCAATCTTTTGCTAGCCTTCATTTTGCACTAAGTATGATCACTACTTGTGCATCCAAAAACCTTTAAACCAGTTTTGCCACATGAGTCCACTATATCTACCTATATGCAGTATTCTTTTGCCGTTCTAAGCAAATTTGCATGTGCCATCTCTAATTTTCAAAATAAACTTCTCTTTTGTGTGTTTGTTTCGCTCGTGGAGCGGTGAGGGGTGGCTCATATTTTCCATGCTAGATGTGTTATTCTCAAGATGAGTGTTTGTTCACTTGTCATTGCACAAGAGTAAGGCAAAGGTATTAGGGATGCCCAGTCCCGAAATGCAAAAAAATGAATTTACTTTATGTTGTCAAATAATAAATTCCTTGGAAAGTGTTGGTATGGATGGCACCCGTGGATATGGTTAGCCATGTAAAGTGAAAGTATGGTGGAAAAAGGAATAAACTTTAGTTTCTGTTTGGGAACCTCCTATGATATATCTATGCATGGAAAGTATTGGGAACTCTAAGTCATTTTCGTTGGTGGGATGGATACACCTCTCAAAATGTTTTTATCTCTAAGTTTTTTGCTTTGAGCTCTGGCAGCTCTACAAATCCCTACTTCCCTCTGCGAAGGGCCTTTCTTTTACTATATGCAATTTTTATTTTGAGTCTCCATCTTCTCTTATAAAAGCTAAAACTAGGAGGTAATATGATCGTACTTAAGTATTGGGTGTTGCTAATATTTGAGTGTGTTTCATGAATGGATCAATGTTTGAGCATGATGGGCTAGGGATAACTTATTTTAGCGTTGATATTTAGAAAGACATGGTTGCTTGTTGATATGCTTGAGTATCTAAATTATCATGCCAAAACTAGACTATTGCTTTGAAACAATATAAAAGTCCAATTGTCCATGCTATAAAGAAAATAATATGATATCACATGATAGGCAGCATTCCACATCAAAAATTTTGTTTTTATCACTTACCTACTCGAGGATGAGTAGGAGTTAAGCTTGGGGATGCTGATACGTCTCCAACGTATCTATAATTTTTGATTGTTTCATGTTGTTATATTATAAATCTTGGATATTTTATAATCATTTTATAGTTATTTTATATCATTTTTTGGTACTAACCTATTGAAATAGTGCCAAGTGCCAGTTCCTATTTTTTCTTTGTTTTTTACATCACAGAAAATCAATATCTGACGGAGTCCAAATGCCACGAAACTTTATGAAGATTTTTTACGGACCAGAAGGAACATGTTGGGCCCTGGTTGCACCTGGGGGGAGTCCCGAGGAGGGGACAACCCACCAGGGCGTGCCAGGAGGCCCGGGCGTGCCCTGCTGGGTTGTGCCCACCTCGGGTGCCTCCCGGACCGCCTCTTTGCTCTATAAATACCCCAATATTTCAAGAACCCTAGGGGAGTCGACGAAATATTCATCCAGCCTCCGCAGAGTCCAGAACCACCAGATCCAATCTAGACACCATCTCGGATGGGGTTCACCACTTCCATTGGTGCCTCTCCGATGATGCGTGAGTAGTTCTTTGTAGACCTTCGGGTTCGTAGTTAGTAGCTAGATGGCTTCATCTCTCGCTCTCTCTCTTGATTCTCAATACAATGGTCTCTTGGAGATCCATGTGATGTAACTCTTTTGCGGTGTGTTTGTTGGGATTGACGAACTTCGAGTTTATGATCAAATCTATCTTTTTATATCCATGAAAGTATTTGAGTTTCTTTGATATCTTTTATGCATGATCTCTTATAGCCTCGTATTTCTTCTCCGATATTTGGGTTTTGTTTGGCCAACTTGATCTATTTATCTTGCAATGGGAAGAGGTGCTTTGTAGCGGGTTTGATCGTACGGGGCTTGATCCCAGTGACAGAAAGGGAAACGACACATATGTATCGTTGCTACTAAGGATAAAATGATGAGGTCTATATCTACATAGATAGATCTTGTCTACGTCATATCATCGTTCTTATTGCATTACTCCATTTATCCATGAACTTAATACACTATATGCATGCTGGATAGCGGTCGATGTGTGGAGTAACAGTAGTAGATGCAGGCAGGAGTCGGTCTACTAATCTTGGATGTGATGCCTATATAATGATCATTGCTTGGATATTGTCATAATTATTTGAAGTTCTATCAATTGCCCAACAGTAATTTGTTCACCCACCGCTTTGCTATTTTTTCTCGAGAGAAGCCACTAGTGAAACCTACGGCCCCCGGGTCTTCTTTCTCATATATTTTCCTTTGCGATCTATTCTTATTTGCTTTTTTTCAGATCTATTAATCCAAAAACCCCAAAATACCTTGCTGCAATTTATTTTATTTGGTGTTCTATCTATCAATATTTACAACCTTTTTATCGTCACGCACCAATTTCTGGCACCGTTACCCAAAAGGGATTGACAACCCCTTTAACACGTCGGGTTGCGAGGATTTTTATCTGTGTGCAGGGGCTTTCTATGTTGTGTTGCTTATTTCTGCTACTAGTTCGATAACCTTAGTTTCATATCTGAGGGAAATACCTACCGTCGCTGTGCTGCATCATCCCTTCCTCTTTGGGGAAATACCAACGTAGGTTCAAGCGACATCAATAACATATACCTTATCCTCCCAATATTATTAGGGAGCTAATAAATATTCCAGTATTTCGGAATTACCCATAAACGCACTTGCAAAATAATTCCATGCCTTTTCTTCTTCAAGTTTCGTCTCCAAACTTTGCCCTAAATTCTTTCATCATTTCCCCGAGCCCCACCAAAATTCTCAACATTTTTTGACCTACCAAATACCCACTTCCTTCTCACACTCATTTGAATTAATTCAAATGAGTTTGAATTCAACTTCACGCCCATGCTCACTTCTATTTTCTTGGATCAATCTCATTTTTATGAGTCGGGGAAAACTAACCCCATGCTCAAATTCCTTCGCTGGCCCCTCTTCCTTTTTCTTCTCTCTAATGCTTTTCTGTTAAAATTAGAGAGAGAGAGAGAGAGAAGAGAGCCAGCCCAATTGGACCTCCCAGCTACCACAGCTCGGCCTAGCCCACAGCGCCGGCCCACCTAGGCCCAGCTGCACCTAAACCCTAGCCCCTATCCCCTCCTCATCTCTGATCGATCCCCTCACCCTCTCCCTCTCATCTTTCCCTCTGCCTCCGCCACACAACACACGCACGCAGAGGGGCAGTGCCCCACACCCGATCCCCTCGACCACTACCTTGACCTCCGGCCATGGAGCCCGCGCCGACGACCTCAATCATCTACGGAGTGTGTACAACTGCGAAATGTGAACCACTAATTCCTCTACCAATGTCGTGTACCACTACTTTCGTCTACACCGCATTGAACTCATTCTGCCTGAAAATGCACGCTTAAAGGTATATTCATCGAGACGACCTTCTAAGAATTAATGCATGTTGTATGCGATGTTCATGAATGAATTGTACGTTGCACATTCCTCCTTGTTTGCCATGCCGTCGACCTGTGGGAACCCGGTTGCTGGGATCACACCACCATCTTTTGCAGAACACTTCCACACTTTCTTTTGCACCAACATCTCAACGAGTTGTCGGACCATTGGAATGTTGCCGTGGCACCATTTCCGTTGTCGTTGCCGTGGCACCCCTTTCTTTCAGCCATGGTGACTAAATGCTTCATAACATGCCCATGTCAACATTTTCATAAAATTGCATAAAACTTGTATATGTCATCCGCATCATGATAACAACATTTAAAATCTAAAAAATTGTTGTTTGCATTAAATTGCTACATGACATGTGGGGATTTACCGGAATTGTTGTTTGTTGTTTCCGGCCTCATTTAAACCTGCCCAAATAGTTAGTTTAATTATGCATCACCTCTTGCCATGTGTAACCAACCTTTAATATTGTTGAGTACATAAATGAGAGTTAACTAAATATTTGAATGTGGTGTTTCATCAATATGCAACTCATTGCATATTGAGCTCCACTTAATTTGTAGTATTTTTTGTTGCACTTTGCCATGCCATGAATCATTAAACCGGACATGCATCATACTTGGTTGCGCATCATGCCATGTTTATGCTTGTTGGTTTACCATGTTGTTTGCTTCTTTCCGGTGTTGCTTCTTCTCGACAGTTCTGTTAATGTTGCGATTGTGAGGATCCATTCAACTACGCCCGTTCATCTTCTTCATGGATTCGATCTTCTTCCTAGTGGGATTTCAGGCAAGATGACCATCACCTTGGATACCATTACTATCTTTGCTTTGCTAGTTGTCCCGATGCTATCGCTATGTCGCGCTACCTACCACTTGTTTGTCAAGCCTCCCAATATGCCATGAAACAGCCTCTAACATTTTCCACCATCCTAGCAAACCATTGTTTGGCCATGGTACCGCTTTGCTCAGCACCTCTTATGGTGTTGCTAGTTGCAGGTGCAATTGCAGGTTGTTCCATGTTGGAACATGGGTATCTAGGGATATCATAATGTATCTTATTTAACTAATGCATCTATATATTTGGTAAAGGGTAGAAGGCTCAGCCTTTTGCCTAGTGTTTTGTTCCACTCTTGCTGCCCTAGTTTCCATCATACCGGTGGTATGTTCCTTGATTTTGCGTCTGTAAGACGGTGAGGGTTTATGGGCCCCTCTTGACAGTTTGCTTTGAATAAAACTCTTCCAGCAAGGCCCAACTTTGGTTTTACCATTTGCCTAATAACAACTAAACTTGCATAGGGACCGGCTATCACCCGAGGACTTAGTTAACAACCCCGGGCCGGTGCTCCTCATGAGTGTTGGTCCAAACCGGGCAACCTGGGGGGCCACCATGAGGAAACTCGAGGATAGGTTTTACTCATAGCTTGACACATCCGATCATGGACTGAGATGAGATGCACGCGGCTACTATCAAGGTGTCGGCACGTCGGGAGGTCTTGCTGGTTTTGTTTTACCATTGTCAAAATGTCTTGTGCACTGGGATCCCGAGTTTGATTAGATGTTTTGAGATGGAGGTTTGTCTCCGCGGATCATGAGCTTGTCAACTAAGTTGGGACACCCTTGCAGGGTTTAAACTTTTGAGAGCCGTGCCTGCGGTTATGTGGCAGATGGGAATTTTTTAATATCCGGTTGTAGAGAACTTGACACCAGACCCGAAATAAAATACACCAACCACGTGTGTAACCGTGACTGTCTCTTTTTGGGTAAGTCGAGAAGAGAACACGGTTGGGTTTTGTTTGAACATAAGTAGTTTAGGATCACTTCTTGATCATTTCTAGTTTGCTCCGTTGCGTAGGTTCTCATCTTATTCTTGTACCCATAAGTTAGCCACCATACAATGCTTAGTGCTGCTGCAACCTCACCTCTTATCCATTCCATACCCATTAATCTTTGGTAGTCTTGATACCCATGGTAACGGGATTGCTGAGTCCCCGTGGCTCACAGATTACTACAACAACAGTTGCAGGTACAGGTTAGGCGAAGCTTTGACGTGAGAGCCATGCTTGCTTGTTTGGAGTTCTTCTGCTTGTTCCTCTTCGATCAAGGGATATGTTCCAGGTCAGGAGCCTGTGATTAGTAGGGTGGATGTCGTTCTTCTTTTTCTTTTGATATCATCCGTAGTCGGATCCTGCTCTTCTATATGATGATTGCTATGTATTGATGAATTGTTGTATTCATGTTGTAGTTTGTGGCGAGTGTAAGCATGTATCTTGTATTCTCATCTATTCAGTACATGGTATGTTGTAATGATATCCACCTTGCTATGCACTCGAAATGAGATTGTGCCTTGATCATGAATTCATCACGTGATTGGGATATAATCGCATCTTGGGCGCTACAAGTTGGTATGAGAGCCTTATCGACCTTAGGAGCCCCCTTGATTGATCGAACCGCTGTCGTTGTTGGGTCTAATAAAAAACTATTTTGAGTCTAGCTATATATCAGAGAGTAGGAATTCTTTTTACTCCTTATCCCCTCGTCGCTCTGGTGAGGAGTCCCGATGTAGGTATTTTCTCCACTCTTCTATCCCTTTTCACTCAACTTTTTAGGATCACGCAGGTATTGTGGAATCGGTCCAATATCATTGTGACGGGGATTCTGTCTTGGTGCCTCCTGACATTTAGGTGTTGTGGTAGTGTCCCGGGGATTTGAGCTCCAAGGTGTTTTTGTCACAGTGCTTATCGTTTCAGTTCCGGAATACCAGAAGTCGCAGACATCGAAAACGCTTCAATACTCTTTGTGGTATGAGTAGTTTGACGACACCCAGTACTGGGGAGAGCGATCAGATGTATTGCCACATCTAGTATATCAGATGTTTTCAAAGGTCTGAGGTACACAATTTCTGAAGGTTTCTTGGTAATGTGTTGAAGGATGGATACAGTTGGAGCATAGGGCTTGCTAGTTGTGTGAGATATTTGTTCTTCACTGTATCCCCAACAGTGGAGTGCATAACCAGAAAGTTTTGGGAGTTAATAGGTGGGAATTCAAGTAGTTACCCAGGATTTCTTTTCGACAAATGTATGATTTGAGATTGGGGTCCAGCGTCTAGTAGTTCATTTTTCACGGTCGATTTACAATGGTCGTGAGGCATCTTAAAGAATCCTTGCCTATGCTAATTCGGGGACGTCTCTTTTTAATTCATGATGTCCGCTGTACATCGTGCTCGTGGGGCCTCATAGCGAACACTTTGGGCAAAAATCTCTATCATATGTTTGTTTCTGGCTTATTTCCCAAGCAAATCCTTTGTTTTGTTTTGATTTATGGTATTCGAGTGGCTTCAATGTCAAGTGTTGGTTCCATACCTTTTCCTAAGCGGTGTTCTCATATTTCTATGGGAGTAATAATCCTTATTTGATCATCGAGATTGTCATGTCAATTCTTTTCAACCGACATGCTTCTCTTGAAGCTAATTCAATTTTCTTCACCATGCGCAAGATCAATTCTCAGCTTTATCAACGGAGTTCATTTCATCCATCCGAAGTTCTCTTTGTTTTCCCGCCCTCCCACCCTTTTTCTTCAAGGACTCAGATTTCTTAATCAAGTATCCACCTTATGGATGTGAACTTTCTTCATTCTTTCCTTCAATGTTCTTATCCGGTCATTATCATGAAGATTGTCAGGAGTTTCAAGTTCATCATTCTTCGTTCTTTTTCTTCTCCGGTGGATTCAATTCAAGTTTTCGGTGTTGATTATATTCCTTTCCTTGTTTCAAATGCTTTCTCATGCCGGTGCACCTCTTAATCGTTCACTTCTCGCTATTCATTTGATCTAGAGTGTTGAAGATATCTCAGAAGATTCACATTTCCATTCTTAATCCGTTCAAGCGATTCCGAGGTTGTTATCTCATTCAAGCCATTTAATTAAACCGGTGCAATCTCTCTTTAAAAATCGTTCAACGGAGTTTCTTTGAGTGGGCCCTAACCTACAGGTCTTTTCCCAGGATCTTACCCGGCTCTTCTAATTCTTTCCGGAGTTATTCTCAAATTCTTTTCAAAGATTGATGTAAGAATGATTTTTCATCAGTCACATGCCTTCTCCAAGATCACTTTCAATTTATTTTCATCTTTGGCTCAACATTAATATTCATCATTGTTCCGGAGTGTCTCAATAATTTTGGTGGTGTTCCTCGTCGTCATTCTTAGCTTTTGAAGACTGAAGAAGAGCTTTTCTCTAAATCTTGCTCCATTCTCTTGAAGATTCATGGTTCTAGCTTCATGTCGTCCTCTCATAATTGTTTCAATCGTGAGAAATTCTTTTCATAACCATCTGAAGCATTTCATGAGTTGTTTCCATTTCATTGCTCCGAAGGCCATCATTTCATAATTCTTCATTCTCAGCGTGCATCTATCGTTCTCCAAATCTTATCGGTGCATCGTTCAAGTACTCTCTAGTCAGCTTGTCATCTCTTCGTTCTCTCGTATCTGAATTCCCTCAAGTATCTTCGTCGTTTCCTAATCCTTCCTGGTGATTCATCCCTTTTTCTTCAATCATCTTCAATTCTTACGGTGGTTCGTTCAAGATTCCTCTTTCTATATTCTCATATTAATTTATTTGTTATTTCAATCCTACCGGTGGTTCGTTGAAGACTTTCCCAAGTTTGCACTATATCTCTCCTTAATCTTTTTCAATGAGAATAAGTAGCATGCCTACCGTTCCTTGTCATCAATTTAATTTGGTGAAGGTTAAGCATAACATAATTCTTATTCTTGTTTCCTCAAGGCGATTTAATTCCTTCTCCCAGAGTTTGTTCATGATGAATAAAATTCTAAATCCCAAGTGCTTCATACTTTTTTCCAGAGTTCCAAGCTCTCTCAATTATCTCGTCGCGAAGCTCCGTCATGTGACACCCCCGATTCAATCATACACGCAAACATGTACGATCAAGATCAGGGACTCATGGGAAGATATCACAACACAACTCTACAAATAAAATAAGTCATACAAGCATCATATTACAAGCCAGGGGCCTAGAGGGCTCGAATACAAGAGCTCGATCATAGATGAGTCAGCGGAAGCAAGAATATCTGAGTACAGACATAAGTTAAACAAGTTTGCCTTAAGATGGCTAGCACAAACTGGGATACAGATCGAAAGAGGCATAGGCCTCCTGCCTAGGATCCTCCTAAACTACTCTTGGTCGTCGGCGACGGCGTACACGTAGTAGTAGGCACCTCCAATGTAGTACGAGTCGTTGTCGAGGTGGCGTCTGGCTCCTAGACTCCATTGTCTGGTTGCAACAAACGGGTATAGAAAGAGGAAAAGGGGGGAGCAAAGCAACTGTGAGTACTCATCCAAAGTACTCGCAAGCAAGGAGCTACACTACATATGCATGCATTGGTATCAAATGGAAAAGGGGTAGCATATGTGGAGTAAACTGCAGAATGCCGGAATAAGAGGGGGATAGCTAGTCCTATCAAAGACTGCGCTTCTGGCAACCTCCATCTTGCAGCAGAAGAAGAGAGTAGATGGTAAGTTAACCAAGTATCATCGCATAGCATAATCCTACCCGGTGATCCTCCCTTCGTCGCCCTGTGAGAGAGCGATCACCGGTTGTATCTGGCACTTGGAAGGGTGTGTTTTATTAAGTATCTGGTTCTAGTTGTCATAAGGTCAAGGTACAACTCCGGGTCGTCCTTTTACCGAGGGACACGGCTATTCGAATAGATAAACTTCCCTGCAGGGGTGCACCACATTTCCCAACACGCTCGATCCCCTTTGTCCGGACACACTTTTCTGGGTCATGCCCGGCCTCGGAAGATCAACACATCGCAGCCCTACCTAGGCACAACAGAGAGGTCAGCACGCCGGTCTAAATCCTATGGCGCAGGGGTCTGGCCCATCGCCCATTGCACACCTGCATGTTGCGTACGCGGCCGGCGAGCAGACCTAGCCTCCCTTATACAAGAGCAGTCGTTCCAGTCCAACCCGACGCACGCCGCTCAGTCGCTGACATCACGAAGGCTTCCGCTAATACCACGACGTTGAGTGCCCATAACTGTTGCCACGTAGTTGGTTAGTGCGTATAGGCCAGTGGCCAGACTCAGATCAAATACCCAGATCTCGTTAAGCGTGTTATTTTCAAATTACCGCGGACGCCGACCAGGGCCAGGCCCACCTCTCTCTTAGGTGGTCTCAACCTACCATGTCGCTCCGCATCAAAGATGCACTCAGAGGGCCGTCAGGACAAACGTCCTTTCGGACCCAATCCGTGAATCACTTGCGGGTACTCTACGAGCCGACCCGACTTTAGTCACAACAGGTATCATATAATATGTATAAGTATATACCCATGATCACCTCCCAAGTGATCACGGCCCGATAGTATAGCATGGCAGACGGACAAGAATGTAGGGCCACTGATGGTAAACTAGCATCCTATACTAAGCATTTAGGATTGCAGGTAAGGTATCAATAACTGTAGCAACAATGACAGGCTATGCATCAGGATAGGATTAACGGAAAGCAGTAACATGCTACACTACTCTAATGCAAGCAGTAGAGAGAAGAGTAGGCGATATCTGGTGATCAAAGGGGGGGGGGCTTACCTGGTTGCTCTGGCAAGAATGAGGAGTCGTCGGTGATGTAGTCGTACTCAGTGGCAACAACGCCGATCTCAGGTCTACCGGAGAAGAAAAGAGGGGGGAAGGAATAGTAAATGCAGAGAAAACAAAGCATAACAACATATAACAAGGCAATATGCGGTGCCAGGGGTGATCTAACGCAGGGATAGGTGATACCGGCGTAGGAGGGAAATATCCGGGAAAGTATTCCCGGTGTTTCGCGTTATCGGACAAATGAACCGGAGGGGGAAAGTTGCGTGTGCGCTATGCTAGGGATGTGTGGCGGACGAACGGGCTTCGTATCCGGATTCGTCTCATCGTTCTGAGCAACCTTCATGTACAAAGTATTTTCATCGGAGTTACGGTTAATTTTCTATGATTTTCCAAAGTTTTAAGTATTTTTTTGAAATTTCTGTATTTATTATATTTAGTTAATCTAAATCGACCAAGTCAATTTGACTAGTTAAAGGGCATGTGTGGCCCACATGTCATAGGCTTAGATATTTTTATCTAATTTATCTTTTATCTAACCATATGGCCTATACACTACACCTAACCACTAATTAGCCTAACTACTAATAATTAGCTACTAACCTAAACAGGGTCGGCCTCATCCAGAGATCTAGCCGGCCACACACACATGGCCTCACACACACACGCTGCACCCACACACACGGCACACTACACAGGGCCGGCCAGAGGCACACAGCCGTGGCATAGCCGGCCACACACACCACACACATACAACCCCCATACACACCCATAACACACACGCACACTCACCACATAGTACACTCGGCCATGGCCGGCCATGCCTTGGCCAGTAGGCAGTAGCAGTCGCAGCCTGAGCTAGCGGGCTGCAGTAGCACCATCAACCAAGTAGCGCTAGCAGTGGTATAAGGAAGGAGCTGCAGCAGCGACAACTAGCAGATATGGCAGCAGTGGCTAGCATCAGCAGCTCAGCAGCGGGCAACATCAGGACTGTAGTAGTATAGCAGTGGCAAGCAGAAGCAAGGGCAGCATGCAGCAGCAAAGAGCGGCAAAGAGCAGCGATAGGGGAGCCCAGAGCGTGCAGGGGCAGCCAGGGCGCAGGCGCGGTGAGCGCGTCCATGCAGCGAGATGGGGCGCTCGGCTACGGCGGCTACGGTGGTGGATCCAGCAGGGAAACATGGGAATCAGCATGGCTCACCGAGAGGAAGTCCGGGGACATTCTTGCGAAGGCTGAGGTGGCACGGTGGGGTAGATGGACGTCGAGATGCCGCGGCCGTGGCAGAGAAACTGGTTCGATCCTAAGTGCACGGTGCGTCTCCTGTCAAACGGATGCACAGGGACGACGGAGTCGGCGACGAAGAAGTCCCTAGACAACCTCCCGATCACCGGGGAGGCCAGTGGCCATGGGGACGGCGACGGTGCGTCAATGGTAGCTCGGAAGCGAACTAAACCGAGAGGGAGAGGACGAGCGAGGGGATAAGCGAGGGCTAGGGTTTGTCTACCGGGTTGGGGGTCTTCTTATCCATCTCCTTTTGCTCCTATAGCACCTCGGTGGCGAGCATCGAACCGTGGTGGCCGCGGATGCGCGCCATGGCGAGCTCCTGCCTCCTCCTATGTACAGAGACAGGAGAAGGCCTTTGGTGGGTTGGGCCTGAGTACTATTGCAATAGGCTTAAGTGCATAGTAGGTATAGTATATTTTCCCTTTTTCTTCTTTGTATTATTTTCCACCACTATTTTGCATTTAGATTATGCAGTAAATTATTATTTTTATCAATGAAACTTTGCTCATAAATCTTAGTCAACAATACAAGGATGCACAAAAAGTTTGAGGCCAAATGGAACTGTTTAAATTTACATTTGAATTTAAGTTTGTTTATTTAACCCTGCTAGTCCACTAAAATATTTTTAGGGGCAATTTTAAAAGTCATTTGATGTTGGTTCCCGCATGCTAATTACTCAATGAATATTTGCAACCCAACGAACATTTTTTTTTACCGTTTGAAGAAATAATAATTTGACTTGTAATTAAAATTTGAATTTGACTTGATTTTTGGGCAAGTGGCAATTTGCACAGTAATCATGATGACATGGTCACCATTAGGGGGGAGATTACTATAGCATGATTCTCGGGGTCTTACAAATCTCCTCCACTACAAGAAATCTCGTCCTGAGATTTAAGAGGTAGAGTTAAGGGGGAGGAATCGGTTACGAAATTCTTACGGATCTTCTCGTTCTTGGTTGCTCTTCTCAAATAGGTCGACCCATTACTTTGATGTCTTCATTTTTCTGCTTCAGGTCCTCATGATGAAGTCGTCATCCTTTCTTCGAAGTCTTCATCATACTTACTTATAGGTAAGGGGCAGCTTGACAATGATAGGATGATATAAGGGGTAATCATATGGGATTATCCCATGAATGAACTCATGAGTATCTCTCGAGTTGACCAAATGAAACACATCGAGAGCAAGAAGGTACAATAAGAAGTTTCAAGCGGATAGACAATCGTCCAATGTGTGCAAGAGTGTGAAAAGGGGTTCAGAGCAACGAGAATAAGTATTGCATCTGTTACTAGAATAGATCACCAGTAATGTGGCTCGTGAATTACATACGAAGCCAAGCGTGAGGATAAAATTTTGAAACAGGGGTGTATCGGAGAGTCAGGTTTCGATCCTGTGGAACTATGGGTTATGGGCCCACCATGTAGTTAAAAGTAGGAAGGACGTTGACATCTTGCACGGTCATGATAGCAAGACATGTCATAGGCTAGCCTATCAGTTATGTCGGCAACAATGTCGGTACCAAGGGCGAGGGACGAAGAGAACCATTTTCCTGCTCGTTGAACTAGGCGGACCATTAGGCAAAGTTCTCGTCCATCGGTGGCTACCGGAATGTCATCTACAATAGTAACAAGGTCTTGCTTGACAGAATTGTACACCGAGGTGTTTACATAAGCATGAGAATATTACTGCTTAAATCATATAAACCACGAGAAAGGTTAAACAAGACAATGGAAAGGAAAATGTGATCATCAGATTAAACAGAACAACGAAAAGGAAAATGTGTTTAAGCACATATTTCAGGGGTATATCCTTCCCAAGGACAAGCAGAGCATGATATCCATGACAGGATAGAAGGTAGAAAACCATTTAGGTAAGGGGAGAGAAATTTCCTGACATTATCCATACAACGGTGTTTGGATAATTAATAAGGAAAATTTAGCATCATGCTTGAAGTGTTCTTATTGATGACAGGAGTACCACATACATGCTTCGAGAGAGATTGACATGGTCTTCAAGCAAAGGTCGAACTTCGGATACACAAAGGATCCCTCAGGATAAACTTATTAAACAAGGCATTCAATTTCCTCATGAAAAAATGGTTAACTTCGTTAAAAAGGAAACTATAACACTAGGTCCTCCGGTCAGGTGTGCTAGGCATGACATCACCTTACCGGGTCATATAAAGACAATTGTTATAACTCTTGGAAATATGTTCCAACCATCATATCTGACCGAGATTTAGAGCTGATTGGTGTCAGGATACCTCAGAGTCAGGATGCCTGAGAAGAGAAAGGTGCGACACAAATTGTCGAGATGACATTGCAAGATTCTCGGGGAAACGAACTATGGAAGTGAGTTCCAAAACAAGAGTTCATTAGTACCCAAGGAGAGGAAGAGGATGTGGCTGATGGACTCAACGACAATTTATCGAGATTAACAAAAGATGGATTTCCACAATTATGTGAACAAGGAGATAACGTTTGTCATATCAAATGATATAATGATGTATGCTCGAGGAAAACATACACAATTAAATATTGGTTGAAAGGTGCACCCGAAATATGGGCTTAGGTAGCATGATCAATGTTTAGAATGGTGATTGTGAGAAGTATCACTATACCAAGAATTATTAAGAGGTGGAGAAATCCTTGCAACATCCTTGACATAAAGGACAATAATACTTCAAGGTAGAACATAATACAAACTGGATAGCAAGTTGCATCCATAACATGAACAAGTTTGTGATGAAAGGAAGGTAAATATGTTGTCGATGATAATACAAACCATCGAGGGGCAAGGATGGTATTTCCCATCAAGAATTTGATAGATATTTTGGAAGAGCTCAGAATGTTGATGTTCACGACACATTTGTCGAGAGATTCTAAGATGTAATCGATCGGCGATGACATCAAGTCAAAGGAATGGTGAAGCGAAAGGTTATTGGAACCAAGGGTACAACACAAACTCGAAACCAAGCTCGCTGTTCAAGGTGAAATGATATGATGAAGAAGATCAACGTAAGCTTAGCTCATCGTCGAAAATTATGCTCCGGGAATAAGGACCAGGTAGCACAGTTAAAATCAGCATGATAGTGATATAGCCGATCAGGCTAGAAATGACGTGATCGAGTGCAAACTCGTAAGTAAAGAAGATTACTAATAGTTGTTTAATCGCGATGCGGACTCGATTCAGTTATCGGTGTCCTTGAGTGTTTAATGACTCAGAGCCCGTGAAAAAATTGGAATCAATGAGAATGTAGTACCTAATGGAGAACTCATAAGAAATTATGCAGTTCCGTTTTAATCTCGAGATACCAGGGTGTAGTACTCGATGAAAGATCAAAGTAAAGGTTGGACTGTTGTATTGATCCATAGAAGACAAGTGCTTAAACTTGCCCGAGAAATGGGATCAAAGAAGAACATATGGTCGGAACCACGATTGCCAAGGATCAATTCACCGATACCAGAGGATATTATATCAAGGAAATAGTTATTATTACAAGAAGCTTCCATGATAGGATCTACATCGTGTCCATGGGCATGAACACAAAGTTGAAGATCGACTCCCACTTCTTCAATGTATAACCTTCCATTCACCTCTTGCTTTTCGAAAATGACATTACTGGTTAAAAGTTTTACATGGTGCAATACTAGATAAGTGTGACCCGTGAAATCTTTCGAGTTCACACAAATTAGGGAAGGCATAGGTTCAACCCATCAGGGCATCTTAGGAACATATACCACAAACTTCGGAGTAAATAACACAAGCTCGATAGTAGAGCATGGTTGGCCAAATCAGAGAATACTATTTACCAATGGCATTATGTATCAGGGAAGAATTCAGAAGGTGTTTAAATATGAAGGACATTGTCGAATAGCAATCCAACAAAGGATTTGACGGTCCATAGCAGAGTTGATGTGAGCATCGGCACACAACCAGTTGAAGAAAGAATGCAAAGGGATATGATTATAGAACATCTGAATAATTCGATGCCTAGATATCGAAGGAATTATGATCTCCAAAATGAAGGATCATAAGAATACGCTCTGATAAATGGTGGATAAGTTGAATTGACCTAAGGGTACAATCGACGGCAAATAGATTGGTCGAGAACCAGCTCATGTTCCAAAATGACATCTGAGCCAGAAAGATAATTTAAAAGGATCAACTAATGATTGCGAACATGCGCAACATATTGAATGATAATGACAAAGGATGCCAATAAGATCACCAGACTTATGGGATTAACCATAATGCAAGCAAGCAAGAATTTCAAGAGCAATAGGTTGTTGAGGATTTTCGGAAGATCGAATAGTATTTTGAAAACTTTTGTGAAATACATGAATCAACTGGGGATGAGCGGATACTCGATAAGTGCAAGGAATTATCTGTTGGGGTATTCATGCGGAAAAGATTTGTAAGGCAGTGGCTTAAGAGATTCTTAAAAGTCGAAGAATAACTCGATGCATCTTGTAATAACAAGAGCAGCTGGGAATGAAAGTAAGAAGGTCAGGTGTAAGAATTTATCCATAGGGCTGTATCGGTGGTAGGGGATTGCAAAAGCAACGGGCACAAAGTCTCAAGAGAACATCAGAGAGTATCTTCGAGATCTTCTAATGCAGCAGGTGATCCTCTGTAATAGGGGGCTCTCCGGGTGGATGCGATCACGAGATCCTAATGTCAGAGTTAGCAAATTCATTTAACCCAAATAGTAGAGAGATCAGAGTCCCAGAGTATAGGTCGAGGAATAAAAGATTCTAATACCACCCAAATGGCGACGTGGGCCCGTAAGCCACGCAGCCATGTTAGTAAAAGTTTTGTAATGACTAGACTCAACTTTGGCCAAAGGGTGTGGAAGGAGGATTCGTACAGGCGGTCGGCTCTAATACCAACTTGTGACACCCCCGATTCAATCGTACACTAATCATACATGCAAACGTGTACGATCAAGATCATGGACTCATGGGAAGATATCACAACATAACTCTACAAATAAAATAAGTCATACAAGCATCATATTACAAGCCAGGGGCCTCGAGGGCTCGAATACAAGAGCTCGATCATAGACGAGTCAGCAGAAGCAAGAATATCTGAGTACAGACATAAGTTAAACAAGTTTGCCTTAAGAAGGCTAGCACAAACTGGGATACAGATCAAAAGAAGCGCATGCCTCCTGCCTGGGATCCTCCTAAACTACTCCTGGTCGTCGGTGACGGCCTGCACGTAGTAGTAGGCACCTCCAGTGTAGTAGGAGTCGTCATTGACGGTGGCGTCTGGCTCCTAGACTCCATCGTCTGGTCGCAAAAAACGGGTATAGAAAGGGGAAAAGGGGGGAGCAAAGCAACCGTGAGTACTCATCCAAAGTACTCGCAAGCAAGGAGCTACACTACATATGCATGCATTGGTATCAAATGGAAAAGGGGTATCATATTTGGACTAAACTGCAAAATGCCAGAATAAGAGGGGGATAGCTAGTCCTATCGAAGACTACGCTTCTGGCAACCTCCATCTTGCAGCAGAAGAAGAGAATAGATGGTAAGTTAACCAAGTATCATCGCATAGCATAATCCTACCCTGTGATCCTCCCTTCGTCGCTCTGTGAGAGAGCGATCACCGGTTGTATCTGGCACTTGGAAGGGTGTGTTTTATTAGGTATCCGGTTCTAGTTGTCATAAGGTCAAGGTACAACTCCGGGTCGTCCTTTTACCGAGTGACACGTCTATTCGAATAGATAAACTCCCCTGCAGGGGTGCACCACATTTCCCAACATGCTCGATCCCCTTTGTCCGGACACACTTTTCTGGGTCATGCCCGGCCTCGGAAGATCAACACATCGCAGCCCTACGTAGGCACAATAGAGAGGTCAGCATGCCGGTCTAAATCCTATGGTGCAGGGGTCTGGGCCCATCGCCCATTGCACACCTGCACGTTGCATACGCGCCCGGCGCGCAGACCTAGCCTCCCTTATACAAGAGCAGGTGTTCCAGTCCAACCCGGCGCGCGCCGCTCAGTCGCTGACGTCATGAAGGCTTCGGCTGATACCACGACGTCGAGTGCCCATAACTGTTCCCGCGTAGTTGGTTAGTGCGTATGGGCCAGTGGCCAGACTCAGATCAAATACCCAGATCTCATTAAGGGTGTTATTGTGAAATAATCGTGGACGCCGACCAGGGCCAGGTCCACCTCTCTCCTAGGTGATCTCAACCTACCTTGTCGCTCCGCCACAAAGATCCACTCAGAGGGCCGTCGGGACAAACGTCCTTTCGGGCCCAATCCGTGAATCACTCGCGGGTACTCTACGAGCCGACCCGACTTTAGTCACAACAGGTATCATATAATATGTATAAGTATATACCCGTAATCACCTCCCGAGTGATCACGGCCCGATAGTATAGCATGGCAGATGGACAAGAATGTAGGACTGCTGATGGTAAACTAGCATCCTATACTAAGCATTTAGGATTGCAGGTAAGGTATCGATAACTGTAGCAACAATGACAGGCTATGCATCAGGATAGGATTAACGGAAAGCAGTAACATGCTACACTACTCTAATGCAAGCAATAGAGAGAAGAGTAGGCGATATCTGGTGATCAGGGGGGGCTTTCCTGGTTGCTCCGGCAAGAATGAGGAATCGTCGGTGATGTAGTCGTACTCAGTGGCAACAACGCCGATCTCAGGTCTACCGGAGAAGAAAAGAGGGGGGAAGAAATAGTAAATACGGAGCAGACAAAGCATCACAACATATAACAAGGCAATACGCGGTGCCAGGGGTGATCTAACGCAGGGATAGGTGATACCGGCGAAGGAGGGAAATATCCGGGAAAGTATTCCCGGTGTTTCGCGTTTTCGGACAGATGAACCGGAGGGGAAAGTTGCGTGTTCGCTATGCTAGGGATGTGTGGCGGACAAACGGGCTGTGTATTCGGATTCGTCTCGTCGTTCTGAGAAACTTTCATGTACAAAGTATTTTCATCGGAGTTACGGTTAATTTTCTATGATTTTCCAAAGTTTTAAGTATTTTTTGAAATTTCTAGATTTATTATATTTAGTTAATCCAAATTAACCAAGTCAATTTGACTAGTCAAAAGGCATGTGTGGCCCACATGTCATAGGCTTAGATATTTTTATCTAATTTATCTTTTATCTAACCATATGGCCTATACACTACACCTAACCACTAATTAGCCTAACTACTACTAATTAGCTACTAACCTAAACAGGGCCGGCCTCATCCAGAGATCTAGACGGCCACACACACATGGACTCACACACACACGCTGCACCCACACACACGGCACACTACACAGGGCCGGCCAGAGGCACACAGCCGTGGCATAGCCGGTCACACACACCACACACATACAACCCCCATACACACCCATAACACACACCCACACTCACCACATAGTACACTCGGCCATGGTCGGCCATGCCATGGCCAGTAGGTAGTAGCAGTCGTAGCCTGAGGTAGCAGGTTGCAGTAGCACCAGAAACCAAGTAGCGTTAGCAGTGGTATAAGGAAGGATTAGGAGCAGCGACAACTAGCAGATACAGGAGCAGTGGCTAGCATCAGCAGCGGGCAACATCAGTACTGCAGTAGTATAGCAGCGGCAAGCAGAAGCAAGGGCAGCACGCAGCAGCAAAGAGCGGCAAAGAGAAGCAGTAGGGGAGCCCAGAGCATGCAGGGGCGGCCAGGGCGCGGGCGCGGTGAGAGCGTCCACGCAGCGAGATGGGGCGCTCGGCTACGGCGACTATGGTGGTGGATCGAGCAGGGAAATAGGGGAATCAGCGTGGCTCACTGAGAGGAAGGCCGGAGATGTGCTTGCGACGACCGAGGTGGCACGGTGGTGTAGATCGACGGCGAGATGCCATGGCCGTGGCGGAGAAACCGGCTCGATCCCGAGTGCACGATGCGTCTCCTGTCGAACGGATGCACAGGGATGACGGGGTCGGTGACGAAGAAGTCCCTGGACAACCTCCCGGTGATGAGGACATGACTACCTTGGATACGACCAAAAATATTGCATACATGCATATTTGTCAGGTGATTTCTAATGCAAACTATTCAATAATCTATTTATGTTATCCAGAACAAAAATACTTCACACACTTTTGTGTTTTGTCTAATTGCAGGTGTATGGGACATTTGTACAATCCACATATGAAGACAAGGGAAAAGGAGAAGTTTAGGTTGTGTTCAAAAAGACCTCTCACATCACTTTTGGGCCAAGAGAAGATAGAGTCCAAGTCTCTCACGTTTTGGATTCAGATTCGGACTGCACAGACATACCTGACTCAAAACGCCAACAACTTTTTCATACGGACTCCGAATTGGGTGATTCTTTTTTTGTTGGAAACTAGATTTCGTGCTCTTTCCAACCCAATTGGATTCACCTTCAAATTCATCCGGAGCGTTGAGTTACGGACGAAACAATCTGACGTTGCAGCAGAATCCGAGTCAAACTACAAGCCCAAAGGTGTTGCATCACCTCCACTTGGGCCCATGAGCCTTGTACGACCTAGGGTTAGTTTTAGGCTGCCTTGGGACGTCCTCCCACCTCCTTGGCCGCCACCCCTTGCTCCTATATAAGTAGATCCATCTAGTAGCTTTTTTCTTGGGATTTGTTTAGTTAAAAGTTAGCCATTGCAACTTCGTGTACTTCGTTTGTGTCCAACGACCAGACCAAGACCGCTTACGGATCTCCACCATTATCAATACTTCATATATATTTGCGATATTCAGATTGCTTTATCATATTCTTGGTCGTTCTTCGATTGCTGCCAGGAATAGACCTTCATGGTCAGGCTGACCATGCTTCCAGCATCGCCAGTAACCTCAGGAGATTGGTTTAGCGGTTGCTAAGGCGCAACGTCGTGCACGTTTGTAGTCGGATCGTCAAAGTCGTCTCCACCAAATCAATAGTTATCATCTCATCGAAAGATCGGGACCCTCTATTCATCTCATCCTCGCCTCTATGATCATGCGGAGGGCAATCCCAAACCCGCTTTATCCCGCAAGAAACACCCTATCTTTCGATGATTAAACCTTGGACGTTATCTTGGTATAGATTTTACATAAATCCTCCATTGGGAATGTTGCTAATTTTGGTGATTATCAATGATCCAAGTTTTCTCATATCCTCTCGGCAAAAGAAGTTTTCATCTCTTTGTTGATCTCAAGCAAGCAATTGTTTTCATTAGTGGCAGAATTTCACCTCTAGTTTTGAGATGTTTTCGTAAGCCCACGAGGAGTATATCATTTGATTGTTGATTCTTCAACAACCCCGTCCAATCCTTCTTTTTTAAGGATTCTCTCAAATTCATTTGAGGTAGAACATGTTGTTTTCTTCCGTTCTTTTCATTCCATTCTTTCATTTCTACTGGAGGCATTTTGAGGTTTCCCTCTTTGTCCCATCATCTCGTTTTTCCAAGATCATGTTCTTTTCTTTGCTTATACATTTAACCGGAGAGTTGTGTCATCTCTTCAATTACTTTTCATTTTATCAAGTTTTCCTTCTCTTTTCTAACGAAGTGCTGTCCAAATCCTGTCACTCTTGTTCCTTGGCTACCTCGTTATACCAGTGTGCTTTCATATTCTTTTGGTTTGTTAAGCTCTTGTTTCATGACTTTCAACCTACAAGGTTTTCACAATGTTCCTTGTTCCTATTTTCTAACAGAGTGTTTTCAACTTTGTTCATCTCCGTTGTATTGTTTCCTTGGAATTGTTTAACCTCTCAACGTTCCTAGTTTTGCTCATTTGTCAAAGAAGCAACTTTGTTTTACCTCTTGCTCTTCCGCTTCTCTCCGGTGCCATCCCTAGATCTCGGGGCGAGATCTCTTGTAATTGGAGGAGAGTTGTGACGACCCGAGACCGACGCTCCAGATGCCTTCCATGTACTCCGAGTTTTGTTGTGTGATTTGTTTATTTGTTGCATTCATCATTGCATCATTTGCATTGCACCATGTCATCATGCAACCCTTTTTAAAACTCAACTAAATAAATTGCATAGATCATTGATCTATTTAAATCGAGGGAATTCACATGGTGATTTCTCTTTATAACATATACCTTATCCTCCCAACATTATTAGGGAGCTAATAAATATTCCACTATTTCGAAATCACCCATAAACACACTTGCAAAATAATGCTGTGCCTTTTCTGCTTCAAGTTTGGTCTCCAAACTTTGCCCTGATTTGTTTCATCATTTTCCTGAGCTCCACCAAAATTCTCAACATTTTTGGACCTACCAAATACCCACTTCCTTCTCACGCTCGTTTGAATTAATTCAAATGAGTTTGAATTCAACTTCACGCCCGCGCTCACTTCTATTTTCTTGGATCAAGCTCATTTTCATGAGTCCGGGAAAATTAACACCATGCTAAAATTCCTTCCCTACCCCCTCTTCCTTTTTCTTCTCTCTAATGCTTTTCTGTTAAAATTAGAGAGAGAGAGAGAAGAGAGCCAGCCCAACTGGGCCTCCCAGCTACCACATCTCGGCCTAGCCCACAACGCCGACCCACCTAGGCCCAGCCGCACCTAAACCTTAGCCCCTATCCCCTCCTCATCTCCTGATCGATCCCCTCACCCTCACCCTCTCATCTTTCCCTCTGCCGCCGCCACACAACACACGCACGCAGAGGGGCAGTGCCCCATGCCCGATCCCCTCGACTGCTACCTTGGCCTCCGGCCATGGCGCCCATGCCGAGGACCGTGCAGGCCGCTGCCCCATGCCATCTCCGCTTCCTCATTCTTCCCATGCGCCGTACATCCTCCAACCCTAGTCAACGACCGCGCCAAGACCAACGAGCATCCGCCCGCGTTCCACGCACGAGGCCTCCTCCCCGACTCCTCCGCCTTTGCGATGGCAATGTTGTCGCCATCCGTCCTGGCGCGCTCGCAGCGGTTGGCCTCCTCCCCATGCCCGAACCTCCATGGCACCGCCGCCCTAAGCTCCACCACCGGTTGTCTCAACCTCCAGGTCCGACGATGTCCTCGGGATCCGTGTTGGCGTCCAGCCTCCCCATGCTTGACCTCGACCTCCTCTGCTTCGCCTTCTCGCCGGAGATCTCGTCGCCGCATCCCCTGCACCTCCTGCCCGAGTCCCCTGCATCAGCCTCGGTAGCCGCCGTCCCCTGCCAGTGGTCTCCATTGTCCCCGTGCACCTCGGCTTGCTGTTGTCGTTGACGCCAAGTCGGACGACTACCGAACAGGGAGTAGTGCCAAGTTCCATCGTTGAATATTTCGTCAAGTACCCTTGGTTTCGCCAAACACCACACCGCAAGCGCCAAATACCTTTACCGATGGCCCCCGAACATCTATGGAAGTGTACGACTACGTGGATTTGCCAAGTACCCCACCGGCAAGACCGACGCCCAGACAAGTGCACCGACTCTGTGGATTTCGGCAAGTCCCTCGACGACCGGTGCTTAGTACCACTATGTTTGCCATGTACAACTACACCAAGACCGGACCGACAAGTACCCTGACAATGTGTGTACCTCTCCCGTTGACCCCGTGGACGTGAAGTTCCTCGCCATGACCCTGATCATCTACGGAGTGTGTACACCTGCAAAACGTGAACCACTACTTCCTCTACCGATGCCGTGTACCACTACTTCCGTTTACACCGCATTGAACTCGTTCCGCCTCAAAATGCATGCTTCAAAGGTATAATCGTCGAGATGACCTTTCGAGAATGAATGCATGCTGTATGCGATGTTCATGACCGAATTGAACATGGCACGTTCCTCCTTGTATTCCATGCCATCGACCCGTGGGAACCTAGTTGCCGGGATCACCCCACCATCTTTTGTAGAACACTTCCACACTTTCTTTTGCACCGACATCTCGACGAGTTGTCGGACCATTGGAATGTTGCCGTGGCACCATTTCCATTGTCATTGTCGTGGCATCCCTTTCGGCCATGGTGACCAAATGCTTCATAAGAGGCTCATGTCAACATTTTCATAAAATTGCATAAAACTTGTATATGTCATCCGCATCATTATAACAACATTTAAAATGTTAAAAAAATTGTTGTTTGCATTAAATTGCTAAATGACATGTGGGGATTTACCGAAATTGTTGTTTGTTGTTTCCGACCTCACTTAAACCTGCCTAAATAGTTAGTTTAGTTATGCTTCACCTAGTGCCATGTTAACCAACATTTAATATTGTTGAATACATAAACGAGAGTTAACTACATATTTTAATGTGGTGTTTCGTCAATATGCAACTTGTTGTATATTGAGCTCCACTTAATTTGTAGTATTGTTTGTTGCACTTTGCCATGCCGTGAATCATTAAACCGGACATGCATCATACTTGGTTGCGCATCATGCCATGTTTATGCTTCTTGGTTTACCATGTTGTTTGGTTCTTTCCGGTGTTGCTTCTACTCGATAGTTCCGGTAATGTTGCAATTATGAAGATCCGTTCGACTACGCCCGTTCATCTTCTTCATGGATTCGATCTTCTTCCTAGTGGGATTTCAGGCAAGATGACCATCACCTTGGATACCATTACTATCTTTGCCTTTGCTAGTTGTCTCGATGCTATCGCTATGTCGCGCTACCTGCCACTTGTTTGTCAAGCTTCCCAATATGCCATGAAACAACCTCTAACATTTTCCACCATCCTAGCAAACCGTTGTTTGGCTACTTTACCGCTTTGCTTAGCCCCTCTTATAGTGTTGCTAGTTGCAGGTGCAGTTGCAGGTTCTTCCATGTTGGAACATGGATATCTTGGGATATCACAATATATCTTATTTAATTAATGCATCTATATATTTGGTAAAGAGTGGAAGGCTCGGCCTTTTGCCTGGTGTTTTGTTCCACTCTTGCCGCCCTAGTTTCTGTCATACCGGTGTTATGTTCCTTGATTTTTCATCCCTAACACGGTGAGGGTTTATGGGCCCCTCTTGACAGTTCGCTTTGAATAAAACTCTTCCAGCAAGGCCCAACTTTAGTTTTACCATTTGCCTAATAACAACTAAAACTTGCATAGGGACCGGCTAGCACCCGAGGACTTAATTAACAACCCCGGGCCAGTGCTCCTCATGAGTGTTGGTCCAAACTGGGCAACCCGCGGGGCCACCACGAAGAAACTTGAGGATAGGTTTTACTCGTAGCTTGACCCATCCGATTGTGGCCTGAGACGAGATACGCGCGGCTACTATCAGGGTGTCGGCACGTCGAGAGATCTTTTTGGTTTTGTTTTACCATTGTCGAAATGTCTTGTGCACCGGGATCCCGATTTTGATCAGACGTTCCGAGATGGAGGTTTGGCTCCGTGGATCGTGAGCTTGTCATGGGCTAAGTTGGGACACCCCTGCAGGGTTTAAACTTTCGAGAGCCGTGCCCACGGTTATGTGGCAGATGGGAATATTCTTAATATCCGGTTGTAGAGAACTTGACACCAGACCCGAAATAAAATACACCGACCGCATGTGTAACCGTGACCGTCTCTTTTCGGGTAAGTCGAGAAGAGAACACGGTTGGGTTATGTTTGAATGCAAGTAGTTTAGGATCACTTATTGATCATTTCTAGTTTGCTAAAGTTGTGTAGATTCTCCTCTTATTCTTGTACGTGTAAGTTAGCCACCATACAATGCTTAGTGCTGCTGCAACCTCACCACTTACCCATTCCATACCCATTAAGCTTTGCTAGTCTTGATACCCGGCAATGGGATTGCTGAATCCCCATGGCTCACAGATTACTACAACAACAGTTGCAGGTACAGGTTATGTGAAGCTTTGACGTGAGAGCGATGCTTGCTTGTTTGGAGTTCTCCTGCTTGTTCCTCTTCGTCAAGGGATAGGTTCCGGGTCGGGAGCCTGGGATTAGCATGGTGGATGTCGTGCTTGTTTTTCAATTGATTTCATCCATAGTCGGATCCTACTCTTTTGTATGATGATTGCTATGTATTGATGAATTGTTGTATTCATGTTGTAGCTTGTGGAGAGTGTAAGACTTTATCTTGTATTCTCATCTATTCAGTACATGGTATGTTGTAATGATATACACCTTGCTACGTGCTCGAAATGCGATTGTGCCCCGATCATGAATTCATCACGTGATTGGGATAGAATCGCATCTCGGGCGCTACACCAACCCCGACACGGCACCCCACTACTGCAGGATGCTGCTAACGCGACACTATGATCAGAGACCCTTCGAGAAACTATGTGCGATGCAATAATCGCAAATGATGGTGTATGAAAACCGTCAAAAATGTATAAAATGTTTGCGATGACGGATGCATCAAACACGGTTCAGATTTTAGTTGCGTGTGCGATGAAGGGCAGACGGTTCAGTTCAATTAACTGTTTGCGATGAGGAGGAACAAAAGAAACGGGCCGCCAGATGAAGGCGTGTGCGATACACAACATACGGTTCACTCAGATGAACTATTTCTGATTAGGCAACACAAAAGAAACGGGCAGCCAGATGAAGGTGTGTGCGATATACAACATATGGTTCACTTGGATGAACTATTTGTGATTAGGCAACACAAAAGAAACGGTCAGCCAGATCAAGGTGTGTGCGATATACGCATGCGGTTCACTCGTCCCTTGTCATCAGTGTGTGACCTCTGTGGCAACCATTCGCTCCCCAGGCGCCTCTTCGTGTACCATGGCAACCATCCACTAACTCTTCGCCTTCCCTCTCGATTTGGAACTAATGTCGCACACTAGCTCTTCCTCCCTCCTCCATTTGCCTTCACCCTTCCTTCTGCCATTGTTCGATCATCTTCTCCATGGAGGGAACAGGCTGGAAACGACCTCGTTATTCTTGCCCCGAGATGAATGATGACGCGGTGGAGGAACTCATTGATCGGTGCGACATCATCACCTCGGCTAGCATGGCAGGTTCGTTCAAGACCATTCTCCTAATAACATCATTACAAGGAACCCAAGGGTCTAGGAGCGGTTTGATCTCCCCTATCTTCTTCGCCGTGACCCTGTTGACTGGCGCGGGGACGAGGGAAGCCTCACCTTGTGTAAGTTGGTGCCACTTGATAATAATACGTATGATGTTAAGATACCATCGCTTGAGGGAAAGGCTTGGGCAGACGCAAATGGAGATTGGATTGTTTATATTGGGTACAACTGCGAGTGGGAACTTGTGAATGTGTACACTCCTCACCGGGTTCCACTTCCAAAAATCTCAGACGGCTTCCCAGAGGTTGAGTACACCGGTATTCTACGTGAGTTCAGATATGATCATGCTGACTATCGTCTACGAAAGATAACAATTTGTCGAGTTCCCAACCGCTCTTGGGATTACACGAACTATGAAGTTGTTGCTATCTTCGACAAGCTTGTTGTTGTCCTTACTTCCATGCCTCGATGGACATTGCTCAAAAATCAATTTCTATACACGGATGAGTACTGTGATGCAATTCAATACGAGGTTCTTGTGTTTGCTGCCACCACGCGTGGCACTGTTTTTGCATGGAATCCTGATGCTTTCGGTACGTTTATCTTCCACCGTAATTATAATTGTTTCATCCACATGCATGTGGGTTAGCTAGTTTCCCTTTACTAATTAACCATCTTGTGTTTCCAAGGTCCTGTGAAGATTCCACCACCTATACTTCAAAAAAATTATAACCAAGGGGGAGATGACGATGCTGATGATCACGAGCATGAGGAAGAGCGGGACCCATATACTCAGTGGCGCCTGGCAACTTATTCCAATGGATCACCTCTTCTTGTCCGTATATAGGGCACTGCTGATGTTACTAAGGAAGTAGGTGTTGTCTCGCATGGTCGCACTCTCCGGACCTATTCCAACATCTGTTGCAGGGTATTCGGGATGGATACTAGTGTAGTAGCGCCAACACCTTCTCCCTGGTTCAGTATTGAAAGTCTTGGAGGAAACTCACTCTTCCTTGGATAAAACTATCCAATGATGGTGGAAGGCGATCTAGCTGCTGTTGACACAACGTTACTACCATTTATGAGAAGCAACTATATCTATACCTTGGACATTACTATGCTTCCCTACCGTCCCAATATGGGTCCTGACATAGGCCGCTTCAGCCTCGATGATCAGTCCTGCGTTGGTCTCGAGATTGACAGTAGCTGGCCCTTCCCAGAGAATCACTTCTGGTTCAAAGCAAGCGTTTCCAACACCGACGAGTGGTTGAGCTGAAGTTCATTTCATCGCTTTGTTATTTGTTGTGTGAGAAAAACTTTACTAGAATGTTTTGTTGGAAATGATCTATAATCCAACGTGTATCCTCGTTATCGTTGTGAGTTGATGACTTGTTGTATGTAATCAATGGTACATTTGCATATGCGTCCATCAACTCACGCCTCCTAATGGTGTCCATATGAACAGTGCTAGTGATTTTAGTTGCAAAAATTAGATAGTGCTAGTGATTTGTAACTGCATATTTTGATAAATTGTAGTGCTACAAGGTTGACAAATGGCAATGTTACTAGATAAACAAATGTCAATCTTTCCAGTTCGACAAATGGCAACATACCCAAAATGACAGATATGCAAATATTACCCAATTGTTTGTACGTGCATGCACAGGGTCATGCAAAACAACCGTTCGCGTTGAAGGGATGCAGAAATCCTGCTCGGCACATTTTCCCTTGGCTTCCTGGGGAAGCTGTCGGTTTTCATACGGGTGCTCTAACTAAAATGTTTGCGATGAGGGTTTTATATTTAAAAACCATTGACGTTTTCTTCAAGAGAAAATCGTTTGATAAGTCTGTACATTAAGAGAGAGAAACGCTAGTTCGTTCAAACCATATCTTTCATTCAGTCACACTGCGAATTTATATTCATATGATCGAGAATTCGAGATATAGTATTAAACCCCCAAAAAACTATTTCCAGCGGAGGCGGCATGCCACGCTGTCGTTGTCATTGTTGTCCTCCGGGACGCCGTTGTTGAAGTCTTCAAGGAAGCACAAAATGTTCTTCACTTGTAAATCAAACATCATGTCATCGCGCGATCGACGGGCGGGGCGCGGGAGGATGGCAACTAGCGCCGCTGAGAGGTAGCGGTCAACGGCAACGTCCCATGCCGCTGAGGAGGGCGCGCACACATGCACGGGCACGGGCGTGGTGGGTGCAGCCAAACACATGGGGACCGGCACCGTGGTGGGTGGAGGGGCGCGCATGGGCACGGGCGCGGCGGGTGCAGCCAAACGCATGGGGGCCGATGCCACGGTGGGTGGAGGGGCGCGCACGGGCACGGGCGTTGGCGCTGGCATGTACACGAGCTCGCGCGGGTCCGCGGAGACCTCACTGATGCCCGCGACTTCCAGCTCTGCGATAGTGCTCGGTGACCAGCCCGTCAATGCTACGGGGATGGTCGCTGGCGCGGGCGCGGGGATGGGAGCTGGGACGGGAGCAGGGGCAGCAACCGCCGCAGCCAGCTTGTTCTGGGCCATGTCCATGAGGCCCCATTCCTCCTTATTTTCTATCTCCTCCGGCTCGGAGTCGACTTCACCAAACTTGAAGACTAGTGGCAGATGATCATTCTGCGCCATGACGTTGGTGGAGGTCTGCGGGAGGGAGGGGAATGGGAGGCGAACAGTAAGGCCAGCCATATTAAACAGCGGCCCGGGCACCATTAATGGAGAGGAAGGTGGGCGGCCATGGAAGTCAAAGGGCCCCCTTTCCCAGTGAGCCTGCGCAACGTACATCTTGCACGCTTCCCGGTGAGCCTACGCATTGGAGGACAACTTGCACGCCTCTCGGTCAGCTTGCGCACCGGACTGCGCTCACAGTCCTCCCATTTAGTCAAGGTTAAGTAGCTGTCCGCATGACACCTCCTACAGCCATTAAAACCAAGACACATGGTGTCACATGAATGGTTAACAGAACGCACACGGTTTGAATTATACAAACGTTTGAGATATTAAAGTGGCAGCTATTTTTTCAAAATGCCTTTGTTGGTTGTCATTATTCGAGTGCGCCTTCTCCCAAAATGGACATGAAAAATGCCACAGCATGTCGGGTGCCATTCCATGATAGCATGTCGAGTTTCATGAATTTCAGACGAGTTTTGGATTTACTAGAATTTAAAAACCAGTCGTCTCAATGTTTTGCCGGCAATCAACGGTGCCCTGGTGTTTGAAATTCATTCCCATTTCTTGCATGGGACCTAAGCATGGACCCAAGGACACATATTTGATTTTTCAACCAATTTATATGCACTGGAGCATGTTCATGTAGTTCAAATTTGAATCATGCACATAAATGCATTGAAAACTCAGTTAATGCATAAAAATGTCCAAACGAACCCCGAAAAATCCCAAAATTGACACAACACTCCTGTTGTTCTATGTTCACATGAGAATTTTTTTGAAAGAAATAAGAGGCAATGGATATCGTTTCGTACCCAAAGGTGGGGCATTCCCTACCAAAATCATCATGCTTGCTGTGAGAAGCTCTGGTTTGTGAGAAGCATATACCCAAAACTGCCCCAAATGGGACAATTTTTTTAACACGGCATGTTAATGCCGCTCCATGATAGAATGCCAAGTTTCATAAATTTCAGACGAGTTTTGGATTTACTAGAATTTAAAAACCAGGCATCTCAACATTTTGCCGGCAATCAACAGTGCCCTGGTGTTTGAATTTCATTCCCATCTCTTGCATGGGACCTACAAATGCACCCAAGGACACATATTAGATTTTTCAACCAACCTTAATGCATTGGACCATATGCTTGTAGTTCAAATTTGAATTATGCACATAAAATGCCTAGAAAGCCCAGTTAATGTATAAAAAGGCCAAACGAACCCCGAAAAATTCCAAGATTAAAAACAACACTCGTGGTGTTCTATGTTGACACTAGCAATTTTTTGAAAGCAATAAGAGGCAACGGATATCGTCCCGTCCCCAAAGGTGGTACGTTCCCAATCGAAACCATCATGCTTGTTGTGAGAAGCTCTGGTTTGTGAGAAGCTTATACCCGAACCTGCTCCAAATGGGACAATTTTTTTACCATGGCATGTTGATGCCTGAGGGAGTCCTGGATTAGGTGGTGTCCGGATAGCCGGACTATACCTTCGGCCGGACTCCTGGACTATGAAGATACAAGATTGAGGACTTCGTCCCGTGTCCGGAAGGGACTTTTCTTGGCATGGAAGGCAAGCTTGGCGATACGGATATGTAGATCTCCTACCATTGTAACCGACTCTGTGTAACCCTAGCCCTCTCCGGTGTCTATATAAACCGGAGGGTTTTAGTCCGTAGGACGAACAATAATCATACCATAGGCTAGCTTCTAGGGTTTAGCCTCCTTATGCTTGTGGTAGATCTACTCTTGTACTACCAATATCATCAATATTAATCAAGCAGGACGTAGGGTTTTACCTCCATCAAGAGGGCCCGAACCTGGGTAAAACATCATGTCCCCTGCCTCATGTTACCATCCGCCTTAGACGCACAGTTCGGGACCCCCTACCTGAGATCCGCCGGTTTTGACACAGACATTGGTGCTTTCATTGAGAGTTCCTCTGTGTCGTCACTTTTAGGCCCGATGGCTCCTCCGATCATCAACGACGATGCGATCCAGGGTGAGACTTTTCTCCCCGGACAGGTCTTCGTATTTGGCGGCTTTGCACTGCAGGCCAATTCGCTTGGCCATCTGGAGAAGATCGAAAGCTACGCCCCTGGCCGTCAAGTCAGATTTGGAAGTTTAAACTACACAGCGGACCTCCGCGGAGACTTGATCTTCGACAGATTCGAGCCGCAGCCGAGCACGCCGCACTGTCACGATGGGCATGATCTAGCTCTGCCGCCGAACAGTGCCCTGGAGGCCGCACCCGCATCAGCTCCGACCCTTAATTCGGAGCCAACTGCTCTAATCGAGGATGGGTGGTTGGACACCGCCTCGGGGGCTGCAATATCTACGGCGCTCGAGCCGAACACCAGCCCTATTCTCTGCGAAGCCCGTGACTCCAAGGAGCCGGACTCCTCTCCAGACTCCGAGCCCTCCGCGCCCCTACCGATCGAACCCGATTGGGCGCCAATCATGGAGTTCACTGCCGTGGACATCTTTCAGCACTCGCCCTTCGGCGATATTCTGAATTCACTAAAGTCTCTCTCTTTATCTGGAGAGCCCTGGCCGGACTATGGTCAACAAGGTTGGGATGCGGATGATGAAGAAATTCAAAGCCCACCCACCACCCACTTCGGAGCCACTGTCGATAATTTAAACGACGTGCTCGACTTCAACTCCGAAGACATCGACGGTATGGACAACGATGTAGGAGATGAACATGAACCAACGCCTATAAGGCACTGGACAGCCACCTCATCTCATGATGTTACATGGTGGACACACCCAAAGGAAGCGACGACGAGGAACACAGGGATGCAACAAGGGATCGTTCACTCGAAAAGCAATCAAAGCAGCGACGTAAGCGCCACTCCAAGCCCTGCCTCGACAGAGACAGCAGCCATACAGACCCAGCCATAGAGCAGGACGAGCCGACAGACGACGAACATGCCTTCGAGCAACTGTCCGAACAGGGCAACTTGGATAAACAAACCAAACACCCCGTCCCCGGCGAAAACAACAGTCCGGATGACCTTACGCCGGATAGGCTCATGGAGCAGAAGAACCTCCACGAAGGGCTCGTCGCCACTGCGCGTAGCCTGAAAAAGAAGAAGCGAAAGCTGAAAACTGCGGAAAATGCACTCAGAATCAGATGGAGCAAAGTACGCAACACCACAGACAAATATGGCGGCAGTCGCCGCACAAAAAGCTATCCAAAGCGAAAGCTACTGCCTGAATTTGACGAGGAGGCCTTAGAGCCCCCGCAGTCAAAAAATAGGAAAGCCACCCGGTCGGATAGATGACCGCATGGCCAGCATGGAGCGGCAAGCGGCGACGCACACAAGCCGGCACGCGATCCACCAAAGGATCCGCATCAAAAAGATGGCCCAGCCAGATCTATCTACGGGCCAAGAAAGCAAGCTCTAGTAAGCAATGCAACACAACAAATATCTGAACATCACGGCACACCCAAATACAGGGGTGCCGCACACCCCCTATGTTTCACCGATGAGGTGCTGCACCATGAATTTCTAGCGGGATTCAAGCCTGTAAACATAGAGGCGTACGACGGAACAACAGACCCTGGGGTCTGGATCGAGGATTATATCCTCCACATACACATGGCCAGAGGAGATGACCTCCACGCCATAAAATACTTACCCCTCAAGCTTAAAGGGCTAGCCCGGCATTGGCTCAAAAGCCTTCCCGAAAACACCATTGGAAGTTGGGAAGAGCTTGAGGATGCTTTCCGGGCAAATTTTCAAGGGACCTATGTCCGCCCTCTGGATGCAGACGATCTCAGTCACATAATTCAACAGCCCGGAGAGTCAGCCCAGAAATTTTGGAACAGATTTCTTACTAAAAAGAATCAGATAGTCGACTGTCCGGACGCCGAAGCCCTAGCAGCTTTTAAGCATAACGTTCGAGACGAATGGCTCGCCAGATACCTCGGCCAAGAAAAGCCAAGAACAATGGCCGCATTAACAAGCCTCATGACCCGCTTTTGCACAGGAGAGGATAGCTGGTTGGCAAGATGTAGCACCAGCGACCCAAGTACATCCGAAGTTAGGGATGGAAACGGAAAACCCCGACACAGCAAGGACCAGCGCCGGAATAAGGGAAACAGCCCAAAGAGCACGGCTGTCAACGCCGGATTCAAAAGCTCGCGGCAGAATCCGAGAAAGCCGCCCCTCAAGGATAACAGGGACGAGCTATCCAACTTAAACAAAATCTTGGACAAGATATGTCAAATACACAGTACTCCCGAGAAGCCTGCGAACCATACACACAGAGATTGTTGGGTTTTCAAGCAATCCGGCAAACTCAACGCCGAACACAAGGGGCTTGACACACCAAGTGAGGACGACGACGAACCCCACAAGCAGAGCACCATGAAACAAAAGGATTTCCCACAAGAAGTCAAAACAGTAAACTTACTTCACGTGACGAACAGAATGGCGCCAACAGAGATACGCGCCATACGGCCTATCCCAAGGGAGTCTCGCCAATGGCTGTTAAAACCAATCACCTTCAACCATCAGGATTACTCTAGAAGTATCCGGAATGCAGGCTAGACTGCCTTGGTATTAGATCCAATAATCGGCGGACTCCACTTTACAAATGTCTTGATGGACGGCGGCAGTGGTCTAAACCTGTTATACCAGGACACAATCCGCAACATGGGGATAGACCCAACAAAAATTCGCCATAGCAAAACCTCCTTTCAAGGGGTAACGCCAGGCCCGGATGCCCATTGCATGGGTTCTCTCCGGCTAGAAGTTATGTTCGGCTTCCCCGATAACTTCCGTCGCGAACAACTAACTTTCCACATCGCCCCATTCTCATGTAGCTATCAAGCACTGCTGGGACGCGAAGCTTTCGCCCGCTTTAACGCAATACCGCATTATGCATCTCTTACGCTTAAGATGCCTGGTCCACGAGGCATCATCTCATTAAAGGGAAAACATTGAGTGTTCCTTCCCCGCGGAAGACAGTGCGGCTGCCTTAACAGCCCCACAATAAAGCGGCTTCATCAGCCAAAGCACCTAAACAGGTCGTCAAGACCACGGACACGGCTAGATGAGTCCGGCATAAACATACAATTGATAAAGGCTTAATAGCCGTATACCCCTGTACTAGGGGCTCCACGCATATAAAACAAGAGACAATAAAGCTCAGTTTTACCCATTTCGATTTATACTTTGTTTATTTAGTATAACTTATGTTCGGCACGATCTTTCTTTAACTAAGTTCCTCTCTTTTACAGATGAACACCGTGCTACGCCCGTCCAGGATACGGCACAACGGAGACACAGGCGCAGACGTGCAGCAGGGACCCGTTCCAAGGATTCTTTTCAGATTAAGAACCTGCGTAAACCTTTTTTACTGTCTCTTGTTGATACACATCCCCTGGTTTCTTGGTATAGCCTAGGAGGAGGCTGGCGTTTTGGCATGTGGCCACGTCAGAGTTTTTGCGCGTACCTGGACACTAGGGGTTTATTACTAAGGGCGTTATCCCGCCCGCCCTCATAATGACCGAATACCTTAGGGAGTATTCGGCGTCGCGAGTTTGGACTTATATGCATCAGCTCCGAATCATGTCTTTGGTCCAATGTTGGGTTCGCCCGGCTCCTGTGTTTTTCTACCTTACGTTCCTCTCTATCGGCTAAGGCGGCACCAGGAGAACTACTGCGATTGTGCCCCGGTTCGGCCAGGCGAGCACCTTAGTAGAGAAAGCCAAAAACTGACTGTCATGATATAGCGTGAGACTGGAAAACCACTCGATGACTTACCAGAATCTTTAGGATTCCTCCGCATTAACGAAGGGCCGCTTCCCGGCCAGGCACATACGCGCCCCAAGTTCGGGCGAGCGCAGGCGCCACCAGGGGCTATATAAGTAGCCTCACTGTCAAACTCCTATGGCTAAGTGAAAGTGATAAAGCATCATAGTCCGATTGCCTAGTTCGCTGCGCTATCACCTCCTTTGTAGGACCAAGACGTTGGATCAAGTGTGAAAATGCGCCTTCTGCGAACACCCCCACATTATGTGCGTGGGGGCTGAAGCCGACGACTGTCATCTTTCAGATTATATATACATATATGTTAAACGACCGCACAGGAGGTATTATAATACTTGCAGGCACAAGTATAAAAAGCTTCTACAATTTATCAAAATATTGTTTTACAATAATATATGCTATTCGAATATAGTATCCTTCGAGCACTGCGTCTCTATTAAACGAGCGCCTTGCAGAACTTCCTGAAAATAGTGCTCGGCAGGTACTCGGCTTCCATCCGAGTCTGGGGATGCAACAGCGGTGGCCTCCATTTCCGCCTAGTATGTCTTCACACGGGCAAGAGCCATCCGCGCACCCTCTATGCACGCTGACCTCTTCATCGCATTGATATGCGGCGCCGCACCAAGGAACTGCTGCACTAAGTTGAAATAACTTAGCGGCTCTGGCCTCTCTGGCCACAGATGACTCATGACATACTTCATGGCGAGTCCGGACAACCTATTTAGCTCGGCCCATTCGGCCAAACGATCGGCTAATGACAGTGGACGCTCCGGATTGTGGAACTGCGACCAAAAGAGCTTTTCCACTTCGCGATCTTCTTGATCTCGGAAGTGTTCGGCCGCATGTGCGGCACTTGCTGCCAAATCCAGATAGGTGTCCGCCGTACTCCACATCCGGTCTAATGGAGCATGTTTAGGATCACAGAACTTCCTCCGTAGCATAAAGGGCTTTCCAGCCGCGATCTCTCCGGCCTGACGCAGCTCCTCCTTCATAGCTCTCATTGCAGAGCGAGCATCCTTGGCATTGGAAACGGCCTTCTCCAGGTCCATCTGTTCCGCCCGATCTTCTTTTTCAAAAAGCTTGCAACGGTCAGCAGCGTTCTTCAGCTTCACGGCCATCTCGGGCATTTCCTTCTTGCTTCAGCAGTGAGCAGCCTGTTCGGGTTGCAGCTCTTCAATTGCCTTTCCGGCAGCCGCATCACTTTTCCTGGCTTGCTCCTTGGCTCGGGCAAGTTCCGCCCGAAGATTCTCCATGGCAGCAGCACCATCTGCATCAAGCGCACACACTGTAAGATACTGGCATAAAGCTCCTCTTACCAAGTGCCGCCAGAGGAATTACATACCTTGTGCCTCATCAAGCCGCTTGTTGACAAGCACGATGTCGGCATCTGCCACGTCAAGTTGCCGCTTTAGCTCGGCAAATTCATCAATCCGGCTTGCCACCGGACACTTCGCCACCTACGTATGAAGGCGACATATTAGACCTGGGATTATGATCCTCTGCGCGCCGTCACTTTTGACAATGCACAGAGTCTCAGGGGCTACTATCTACACAGGGCGCATCTTATTTATGCGCAACTGTCCAAAAAGGGTACATTATTTCGCGTACCTCAAAAGCTGTCAGTAAAGTCCTGACGGCCTCGTGGAATCCGCTCTCCGTGGATGAAATCCTCTCAATCACCGTACCCATCAATGCGCGGTGCTCCTCTGAGATAGATGCTCGCCCTAGCAGATCCTTCAGCTCCTCCGACCGCGCACCAAATGGCGCCGGACTTGTCCGATGGCCCTTTTCAAAGGCCGGACACGGAGGGCTTTGGGGGGCCATATGACTACCTTCCGGCCCTGCCGGATTCGAAGAAACCCTCCGCAACGATACCTCAGGGTCGCCCGCCTCGCAAGGCGGTACAGCAGGGGGAGACGTTCCGCTCTCCATCATCTCTGAAGGAAGATCCCCCGAAGACAAGCTCTGTTGAGAAGGGCTAAGGTCCGAGCTACAAGGTAAATTTTCGATTACTTTTCTCAGATATAAAGCAAGGATTTCTCTTGTTTCTTAAAAAGAAAACTCCTCTCTACTTACGACTCGGTGGAGGGCTGATCCCCTTGAGGGCATAATTCGGCGGAAGTATCCCCCAGCATAGGACCCTCTGGCGAAGATTTCTTCCCCCGCTTTGAGGCCATGGTCTCCGGGTCTTTAGAGGCGGTCCTCTTCTTCCCCTAAGGAGAGGAATTTTTGATTCCTCCCTTCTGGACAACCTCCTTCGAGGAGGCTGTAGCTTCCTTGTCCCCTCCCTCGCTTTCCTTTGAAGGCACAACCTCCAACATCCTGACTAGCACGGGACCCGGTGTGGTCTCGGGGAGGGGGGTCGGACACCTGATTAGCTTTGCTTTCGCTATCCACTCCTGTTGAAAGGACAACTCTTTTAGGGGCAATTTTATGATAAATATATGGATAGAGAGTCCGGGCACAAGGCTACTTACTTGAGTATCCGGACGATTGCAGCTCAGACCCGCGTCCTCCGTAGAATCCAGACACACTACTTGCGGTCCGAAGAACAATTTGTACATCTCCACGGGCGTCATGCAAGAAAATGTTGGAGAACTCGTGGTGCCTCTGGGTTGAACTCCCACAGGCGGAGGAGGCGACGTTTGCAGGGCAGAACTCGGCGAATTAACATAACCTGCGTCACCACGACCAGATTGATGTCTCTTTCTAGGAGATCTCGGATGCGGCCCTGCAACAGGGGCACGTCCTTTGCCGACCCCCAGTCCAGCCCCTTATTGACCCATGACGCCAGTCGTGGCGGGGGACCCTAGCGAAAAGCAGGCAGTGCCACCCACTTGGTGCTCCTGGGAGCTGTGATATAAAACCGCTCTCGCTGCCATAAGCTGGACTCCTCTTGAAAAGATCCCTCAGGCCATGGAGCACCAACATTCTTGCTTATAAAAGCACCTCCGCACTCCGCGTGCCGTCCCTCGATCATCTTCGGCTCTACTTTGAAGGTCTTGAGCCATAGTCCAAAGTGAGGAGTAATACGGAGGAAGGCTTCACACACGACAATGAATGAGCAAATATGGAGGATGGACTCTGGAGCTAAGTCGTGAAATTCCAGCCCATAATAAAACATGAGCCCCCTCACAAAGGGATCCGTCGGGAAGCCTAGCCCCCGAAGGAAGTGAGACATGAACACCACACTCTCACCAGGCTTGGGAGTGGGAATGACCTGCCCTTGAGCAGGCAGCCTATGCGAGATTTCGCCGGTCAAGAACCTGGCTTCTCTCAACTTCAGCACGTCCTCCTCCGTGACGGAGGAGGGCATCCATCGGCCTCGAAGGTCGGAACCGGACATTGTCGAAGGTCCGAAGCGCCTGAAATCTGGAGCCTTGGGTGTTGGAACTCGAGGCGAAGGGCAAACTCGTTTGAGATTGTAAGAAAGGAGTAAGGCCTTGGTCTCTTTATAAGAGGTTGAATACCAAGGGCCCTCCCCGTGACTGTTTGGGACTCGCCTTTGATCGAGAAAACATACCAACAGGTATGGTTGGGTTACCCACACCCGTATTGATGAGAATCCCGGAATAAGGGGACACGATCTCTGCTTTGACAAGACGTGCCAAGGAAACCGCCTCGCTAAACGCGCTGAGGTGGGACAGTAAAATGATTAGAATAAAGACTTGGCCGTGGTGTGATGTCACACTACGGAATATGTCAGCAGATTATATTTGTGTAAATATTATTCTCTCTATGGCAATATGTGGAAACTTATTTTGCAGAGCCGGACACTACCTTTGTGTTCAAAATCTTCTATGAAGTACTTGGAGGAGGAACCCGCCTTGCAATGCCGAAGACAAGCTGCGCGCCGGACTCGTCGTCATTGAAGCCTGGTTCAGGGGCTACTGAGGGAGTCCTGGATTAGGGGGTGTCCGGATAGCCAGACTATACCTTCGGCCAGACTCCTGGACTATGAAGATACAAGATTGAGGACTTCGTCCCGTGTCCGGAAGGGACTTTCCTTGGGGTGGAAGGCAAGCTTGGCGATACGGATATGTAGATCTCCTACCATTGTAACCGACTCTATGTAACCCTAGCCCTCTCCGGTGTCTATATAAACTGGAGGGTTTTAGTCCGTAGGACGAACAACAATCATACCATAGGCTAGCTTCTAGGGTTTAGCCTCCTTGATCTCGTGGTAGATCTACTCTTGTACTACCCATATCATCAGTATTAATCAAGCAGGACATTGGGTTTTACCTCCATCAAGAGGGCCCGAACCTGGGTAAAACATTGTGTCCCCTGCCTCCTATTACCATCCGCCTAGACGCACAATTCAGGACCCCCTACCCAAGATCCGCCGGTTTTGACACAGAGGAACTCCCAATCGAAACCATCATGCTTGTTGTGAGAAGCTCTGGTTTGTGAGAAGCTTATACCCGAACCTGCTCCAAATGGGACAAATTTTTTACCACGGCATGTTGATGCCGCTCCATGATAGCATGCCATGTTTCATGAATTTCAGATGAGTTTTGGATTTATTAGAATTTAAAAACCAGGCATCTCAACGTTTTGCCGGCAATCAACAGTACCCTGGTGTTTGAATTTCATTCCCATTTCTTGCATGGGACCTAGAAATTCACCCAAGGACACACATGTGATTTTTCAACCAACTTTAGTGCATTGGAGCATGTGCTTGTAGTTCGAATTTGAATTATGCACATAAAATGCCTAGAAAACCCAGTTAATGTATAAAAGAGGCCAAACGAACCCTGAAAAATTCCAATATTAAACACAACACTCATGTTGTTCTATGTTGACACTAGAATTTTTTTCAAAGCAATAAGAGGCAACGGATATCGTCCCGTCCCCAAAGGTGGTACGTTCCCTATCGAAACCATCATGCTTGTTGTGAGAAGCTCTCGTTTGTGAGAAGCTTATACCTGAACCTGCCCCAAATGGGATAAATGTTTTACCATGGCACGTTGATGCCGCTCCATGATAGCATGCCAAGTTTCATGAATTTCAGACAAGTTTTGGATTTACTAGAATTTAAAAACCAGGCATCTCAACATTTTTCCGGCAATCAACAGTGCCATGGTGTTTGAATTTCATTCCCATCTCTTCCATGGGACCTAGAAATTCACCCAAGGACACACATGTGATTTTTCAACCAACTTTGGTGCATTGGAGCATGTGCTTGTAGTTCGAATTTGAATTATGCACATAAAATGCCTAGAAAACCCAGTTAATGTGTAAAAAAGGCCAAACGAACCCCGAAAAAATCCAAGATTAAACACAACACTCATGTTGTTCTATGTTGACACTAGAATTTTTTTGAAAACAATAAGAGTCATCGGATATCGTCCCGTCCCCAAAGGTGTTACGTTCCCTATCGAAACCATCATGCTTGTTATGAGAAGCTCTGGTTTGTGAGAGGCTTATTCCCAAACCTGCCCCAAATGGGACACAATTTTCACCACGACATGTTGATGCCGCTCCATGATAGCATGCCAAGTTTCATGAATTTCAGACGAGTTTTGGATTTACTAGAATTTTAAAACCAGGTATCTCAATGTTTTGCCGGCAATCAACAGTGCCATGGTGTTTGAAATTCATTCCCATCTCTTGCATGGGACCTAGAAATTCACCCAGGGACAC